>NW_004798642.1:0-53429 GCF_000002075.1 Aplysia californica | reverse complement strand
CACCCCCACATAAACTATTCTGTCCGCCCCCAGCCTCTGGAGCGGAAGCATTAAGTGATTCTGAAGACAGCACCCTCACCGTCATTATTGTTGTTGTTGTCATTGTCATCCTCTTCATCATCATTGTCGCTGCTGTCGTGGTCATCTTTCTGAGGAGGAGAAGGAGAAATGACAGAGCCGCTGGTGAGTCAAAGAGATGATGATGTTGATTTTGTTGTTGTTCCAGCTGCTGTTGTTGATGTTGTTTTTGTTGTTGCTGTTGTTGTTGATGTTGTTGTTGTTCCAATTGTTGTTGTTGATGTTGTTGTTGATGTTGTTGCTGTTGAAGTTGTTATTGTTGATGTTGTTGTTGTTGTTGTTGTTGCTGTTGTTTATGATGCTATTGTTGTTGTTGTTGTTGTTGTTGCTGTTTTTGGTAATCCAATAGCATGTGAGTGTTGGTCTATCAGCCCAAACTCAGAGAGTTAAAAATATTGTTGTTTGGTCTGAAAATGTGGTTTACTGAAACCAAAGCGTGTTTGTTTGTTTGTTTGTTACTATTGTGAAAGGTGTTGTCGTAGTTGTAGTCATTGTTATTGTTGGTGATGTTGTAGTAAATCGTTGTTGCTGCTACTGCTGTTGGTTTTTTTGCTTTTAATCTCATTGAGACCACACACTCTAGCAATACCCGTTCACAAATCAGAACTACGGCATTTAGACTTTTGGAATGCAAATATAAGCAAAGAGTTTACTTTTGCTCTTCTTATGATCTAAATTACATGACACCACCATCTCCCCCCAAAAAGCAACAACAACAAACAAACAAGCGAACAAAAAAACAAACCCCAAAGAACATATTATGTGAATAACGTCTCTGTCACAAACACAGTCAGACTCCAGCTGAACAGAAAAAACAAACTAAACAAAAACAAAAAGAACTTTGGAAGTGTTGGAAGAATTTTCGAAAAAACAAAAGAGTCTCTTTTCCCTCGAAAAATATTGCTTTCTTGGCTTAAAACCTTCCAACAGCATGCCAATGATAGTTGAAAACTTCAAAGCCCAGCAGAGTGCGCTATAGGATATTTAATTTCAGCGAAAACAAACAAAATTACTCAGTATTCTTTCCCACATGCCGGCATTCAGACAGGCTCTCCCAAGATGACCCGTCCACTAATCCCAGGGATGCGGCATTGGTCATGGAACCAGTAGATGACCCACGGCGGGTCATAGGTCAACCGACTGAGACGGGCAACAGTTCAGGTGGGGGATTTGTCTTGCTTTCATTTGGTCTCTGTCTTGCCGTCATTTTAAAAAATACGGTATAGGCAGTTTGTACAATTTTACAGGAGAGCTCAAAGAGCTAATAAATAGTACTGTATATAATCTCTTTGGGAGAGACAAAACCTGAATGTTGTTACCATGAAAACAACATTTGCTTTGAAGATAATAAGGAAGTTATTTTCCAAATTATATTTTCAAAAATGTTGACTAGGGATGTTTGCAAAGAGTTTGTTTTCTTGGTAACAATATTCAGGTTTTTGGCCCTTCTGTAAAATTGTAGAGACTGCATATGTGTCATGACGTGGTGGAATCAGGTGCTTGTCAATTTTTGGGCATGTGGAATTATTGGTATCATGTATTAGCTTATTCTTGCCTCGCTTTCACCAAAGAAAATGCCCGTCTATCTTGAACAAAAGTCAAGATATTTGTGATTGAAGGAGGTGAGGTGGCCTGGTTTCAGAGATAAAATTAACAAGGAAATGGCCGCCAAAGTTTGGTTACTTCAATAGCTTCAGAGTCCGTGAAAACTGAAAAAAATCACATATTTTGTGCCTTTAATTAACGTTTTTCAGTAAAAATATGCGTGGAAACGAGGACATAAAAGGGGTTGAGAGGAAAAGCAAAAATTCGATAACAATTGCCAAACTGGCGGAAAAATGCCTTTTTCTTCAATTTCACTATTATGTAGGCTAGCACCTGATTTCACCACGATGCCTCACATGTACCGTACTTTAAAAAATGACCGCAGTGTTGACATAACTGTGGTTTGTGTTGTTGCACTCACTGAAATGTATTCAATGAAAAAAAAAAAACATCTTTTAGACACAGAACCGACCAGATCAAAACCAGGGTACACAGGTATCTCTGTCTTCCTTCTAGGACAATGTGTCCCTCTCAACCGGGTTTAGCCGTTAATAATAATAATAGATAGCATTTGTATTGTGCAAATTCCTGCTCAACTGCAAGACCTGATAGCATTCTGAAAACATCTCTTCTTCCTGGAAATCATACTAGTGTGACCAAAGCAGCCGGCATCCTAGATTATCTTAATTGTGTCACCACCCTCACAAAGTCAGCCGAATTTAAAAAATTATTTATAGCCTGTCCACTTTTGAGGTGTAAAATTAAAACCATAAAAGGGTAGAAATATCAATAGAACAATTTCTTAGAACTTGTAAATAGCACTCAAAAGAAATAATGGGGTTGTTTGTTTGTTGTTGTTGTTTTTTTGGGGGGGTGGCTTAAACAGTTTTAAAATTTGTAAACAGTACTAAAAAAATACAGGTAAAGATTTTAAAAAACCTGAACCATGCAGCATGTTAATAAATGATTGACCTTGTGTACAGATGACTTCAGCTTTACCTGGTAGTAGAAATTAAGCTCCTAAATGTTCAAAATGGGACGAACTCTTCTGTGCCAGAATCGGTTTCCCTAGCTATAGCAAAAGCCGTGAGTCATCTGAATCCTCATTTCTTCAATTTCACTAAAAAAATTATATTCTCCTCTGCAGATGCATTTGTCATTTTCCGACAAATAAGGAGGAATCATATTAAACTATTACTTACTCCTTACGAAATTGAAACATTTTGCTAAGCAAATGTCTTTAATGTAAACATTTTAGGTGCTTTGCTAGTTCGTGCAAAAGATCTGGGTTTGATATCAGCACGGGGGACATTTATTTTAATTCCATTGCTTCGGCGTCTCTCTCCTCTGGTAGGTTGGCCCTGGCAGACAGTGTTGTAGCAGAGTCATATCATTTCCAAACAAAGAAAACCGTGTTGATGTGAGAGGAGACCATTTTAGTTTGTGCATATGTGCGTGCTTGCATGCGTGCATCTGTGTGTGCATGCATGTGTGCATGTGTGCGTGTGTGTTTGTGTGCATGTGTGAGGCTGGGGTTGAGGGTGGGGGTAGAGATCTAATTAAATTTCTCGCTATTGTTTTTGGTTCTTTGCCCACAGGCCACGAATATGAAAATCCCTATAACGAAATAGATGAAATGCCGGCGAGCAGCATTCACACCCATATCCCGATCATGAGTGCTGTGGCGGAAATCACCATTGCTTCACCGTCTCTCTCCACTGGTAGGTTGGCCTTTGTCATGAGTGTACATCAATATCTTGGACCGTATTGTAACGCATCTATGTCGTAGCGTGACCCTCTTGTACATAAATAAACAACTTCCGTTACTACTCATTCTCACTAGTGGTGTGCGAGTAAGCGAAAAATCTTGGTCGAGTAATGATCGGTTAAATGCAAAATTGTTCGGTTAACCGATGAAATTGACCGAAAAAATTTTCTCGACCAAGAAATCTAGATCGAGCAGGGGTCAAAAGTCATCGCAGCTGCGCTGTAAGCACGCATTTTTCAGCTGATGTCTGGATCTAAAAATAGCCTAGCTTTTGGTCTTCGTCACTTCGCGCGGTATAAAAATAAGAGTCAAATATATCGAGAAGATGCGTGCAAAGTTAGTTAATTTGTTTAACATGTATTTTGATTGCTCCTTTCGGGAAAATTGAAGAATACTGGACCACTCGTATTATTGCGAGAGAATGGGGGGGGGGGGGGGGGAAGCTAGGCCTACCTGTGTGAGAGGGATTAAAAGTGGATAAAAACTGGGGAAAATCATGAATTCCTAAGGTTGTCGAGACATAGATATAGGCAAAAGTTGTCCGAATCCGCTGGTCCGGTAGGCCTATTCTTCAATCTTACCTCCTTTTTTTTGTTTCTTCGCTCAGTTTCCAGCCCAGATCGAGCATATTTTATTAATAGGTTAGGCTAATTCATTGTGCTGGTATTTATTAAATGTGTTTTTCAAGAAAAGTAAAGATCTAGGCATAGAAACAAAAATCAGCACAGTAATACAGAATAACAAGTTGCAGATCAAAGTGGAAGCGTTGAAATTAAGTAAAAAGAGGAAAGCATCCAAATTACTAAGATTGAGAATGTGAACAAGTCTAGATCGGACGAAATATTCTGGCTTAAGAGGTCAGAATGAGAGCAGAGAGAAATGAAGAGGAACTGAAATAAAGACTTGGTTTGTATAGATGCCAGTGGGTCACTGGTTTGCATGATATAAATCAGCTGATCGGACAAAGTGAGAACAACAACAACACTAGATCTAGCCTACAGACGATGCGTTTCAAGGTCATGTAGGGCCAGACGTAGATCTAGTAAGCCTACGATTCTGCTGCTGGCATGTTGGAGGGGCCTGGGTTTACGGGTTTTAATACGTTTTTATATTGTTGTTGCTGTACTGTCAGTAAATCATTTAGAAAATGGTACCAAAGATGCTTTTGGAAGAGAGCGACCTAGCGCGAAAAGCTCGCGCATACGCTTATCAACGAAAAGACCCTCATATTAAACCTGGCTAGATCTAAAAATAAAATGTTCCGTTATGAATATTGATAAGTTGACACACTTGTCTCGCTTTCGTGCTGGTGGCGCGAGACATTTGCCAAGTTGTTGGTTTTCCAGGAGCACAGCCATTTCAATGTCTTTTACCCTCAGTGCAGTTAAAAAACCGCGACAGTCTAAAAATAAAGAGTGGCTGCTGGGTTTGACATTCAACAAGATTCCCAATTGTGTATCTGATAGTAAATATACTCTTGGGCAGCTATTTCCTAATTAGAATATACGACTTTATTCTATTTTGACTAATAATATGACTTTAAAATATGTTTGGCATTTGTTTGTCAGCAACAAGTAATTTTAGCGTTTGATTGCTGTTTGTTCGAACAAATTTCATCATTGCCAGTTTGAGGTTTACCCAGGAGCCAGGAGCACCATTATCCCAAAAGCCTAAACGAACACAAAACCGCGACCGTCAACAATTGAAAAGGATACTAGCTTTTGTACTGAATAATGAGCTCCCAGTTCTACTATTATATTAAAAATATATCTTACAGAATTATAACTGTTATTTCACTCTTTTTAAAGCTAGAAGTTTGCCGTATCTAAAAATGAGGCAAAGATAAATATTACGTTTCGCGTTTGTTTGATAGTGACAATCAGTTTTGGCGTTTGATTGATGTTTGTTCGAGTAAGTTTCATATATCTGATTGCCTGTTTGAGTGTTACCCAGGAGCACCATCCTCGGGAAAGCCTAAATGGCGAACACAAAAACACAACCGTCAAAAACTGAAAATGATACAGGTTTTTATACTGGATAATTAAAACAGATTCTACTATCATGATAAACATACATTTTATGAAATCGTAAATGCTTATTGCATTTTGTTAAAAGTTTGAAGTTTGCTGGTTTTCAAAACGATGCAATGACAAAATATGGGTTTCGCGTTTGTTTGATAGCGACAATTAATTTTGGCGTTTGATTGATGTCTTGCTCGGTCAAGAAACCATTTTGGTCGATTTACTCGACCAAGAATCTTGCTCGGTTAATCGAAAAATTTGATCGATCAATTGCACCACTAATTCTCACAGAGGTTTTGTGTTTGTTTGTGAGCACGTTTCATAATTATTTATCAAGCTAGAAACATAGCCAGAATGTGACAGCCCTGGTAGACAGTGTTCTAGCTGAGTCGAATCATTTCTTTAAAAAAAAAACAGTGTTGATGTGAGAGGAGAGCATACATCCATTTTTAGTTCGTGCATGCATATGTGCGTGTGTGAGTGTGCGTGCGTTCGTGTGTGCGTGCACGTGTGTGTGTGTGTCTGCTTGCGTGCGTGTGTGTGTGCGTGTGTGCATGCATGTGGGCTTGTGTGCATGTGTCAGGCTTTGGATAACGGTGGGGGTTGAGAATTAATTCAGTTTCTCGCTATTGTTTTTGGTTCTTTTCCCACAGACCACGAATATGAACATCCATACAACGATGCAACATCCATGCCGGCGAGCGACATTCACACCCACGTCCTGATCATGAGCGCTGAGGCAGAAATCGTCACACCTGAGGTTCCGCAGGCAAACACTGACACCAACCCCTATAATAATGTTTCTGCCTCTGAACCAAGGTCAAGGGCGGGGCAGGAAGGTCAAGTTCGGATCATAGACCCTGCTGGAGCTTATGATGTGTTTCCGGCCCCAGATAGTGTCGCTTTTGTTTCCGGTAAAATGGCTTACTGTGTGAACTTTCCTAGCCTTTTGTGAACTTCACAGTAATCATCATCATCATTATTGTCATTTTCATCATCGTCCTTATCATCATCATCATCGTCAGCAGCAGCAGCAGCAGCAGCAGCAGCAGCAGCAGCAGCATCCTTCCTCATCTCATGCTGGAGTAAAGGCCACTAGCAAGAGCTCTCTATCTTCTCCTATCTTGGGCTATAGTCTCCACCTGTGCTCGGCTGTATCCCATCTCTCTTTTTTTTTCTTTTTTTTTTTTTAGGTCTGAATCTAAGTCCCTCTTCTTAGTACTTTAAGGCTTCACTCTCTTTCTCGTTCCTTGTAGATTCTATCCTAAAGAACACCACAATGCCTTAGTAATTTTTATAAATTAAAAAACTATTGTCAAAATTAACGTAGGCGTGAGTGCTTGGGTGGGAGGCTGTCAGTTTAACACATTTGGATGACTTTGTAGCAAACTTGAGAGGAGGCTGTCGGTTTAATACATTAGGATGACTTTGTAGCAAACTTGAGAGGAGGCAGTCAGTTTAACACATTTGGATGACTGCAGAAAACTTGAGAGGAGGCTATCGATTTAATATATTTGGCTGACTTTGTAGCAAACTTGAGAGGAGGCTGTCGGTTTAATACATTTGGATGACTCTGTAGCAAACTTGACAGAATCTAAGCAAATTTATCAAAGTTTTGACCCATAATCAGTATTTGTGTCACAATGCAGTTCGGTGGAATCAGGCTCTCGTAAATTTTTGCGCATGTAGAGTTATTGCTATCATCTTAAAGCTTGTTCATTTGTCTTCCTTTGGATGAAAAAAATATCCATTTATCTTGAATAGAAGTTGAGATATTTGCGAATGAGGGAGGTTGGGGTCACCTGGTTTTAGAGGTAAAATAAGTGAGAAAATGGCCGCCAAAGATGAGTTATTTCCTTACCTTGAGAGTCCGTGAAAAATGAAAATTTACAGTTTTTGTGCTTTTAATCAACGTTTTTCAGTAGAATCCACACAGAAATGTGTTCCTTAATGGGCATGGATGGTGTTGAGCCAAAAAACAAAAATTCTATTTAAAAATTCACAAACCTGCAGAAAAAAGCCAATTTCTTCTCTTTAACTATTTTGACGAGCGCCTGGTTTCACCACGCTGCCTCAAAACCCCCATAATTTCTGCATTATGATACAAGAAAAAAATTTGTTAAAAATAAAGTTCCCTCCAGATTGCAATGATTTTGCTACTAAGCATAGATAATATAGGTTTCATCTACATCAATGCAAAAAACCAGGGTAGTAGAGTAAATACTTTCTGAGAAATCTTGACTTATGTGATTGTATTTATTTTTATAGTAATGGCTCATTAATACGGAAAAATTGTCAATTTTTAGCAGAAACACTTTTTTCACATGAATACTTGCTACTCAAAACATGTAACGAGAGAGGTGAGCAGAGTAAGCCTGATTCCTTGTTTGGACTTGTCTGTTGACATCCACCCCTTGCCGCTCATATGACCTTATGCAGTTGCGAGCGCGTAACACCTCACTAAAAAAAAAGGAGGGTGATTTGTAAGTGGGGATGTGGCAGTAGGGCAGCAGGGACTCACTCAGAGTGGAAGAGAAGTTTCGACGGATACAGAGGCCCCGAGGGTTCGAATTTGTGAGGCATCGTGGTAAAATCGGGCGCTCGTCACAATATATTGAAATCAAAGAAAGAGACATTTTTATTACCTTTGAGCAATTTTTTTTTCTTTTTTTGTCTCAGCACCTTTTATGACACTCAAGCTTTGTAAGCCCCAGTTGCAGAACATCCTTTTGAGGATTTGAACCAGGATCATTCACTTCCTGTCTTTCACAGCTGCACCACCAGTGTGGAGACTTTCCTCTCATTCTGCTCTCAAATTCTTGAACAGATATTTGTGGCAGGACACAGCAGAGTCAGGCCCTCCGTCAGTTTTTGGGGCATATGGAGTTATTGATATCATCTTAAAGTCTGCTTTTCTCGCTTTCTATGAAAATAAATTCGCACATATCTCGAATAGGAGATGAGATATTTATTGCAGTTGAAGGAAGTCAGAGTTGTCTGGTGTCAGAGGTAAAATACGTCAGAAAATGGCCGCCAAAGTTTGGTGACTTCCAAAGCTTGAGTGTCCTTGGAAACAGCAAATTTACTGATTTTGTGCCCCTTTGAGCAACGAGTTTTTATTTCTCAGTAAAATCCACACCTAACTATACTTTTAAATGGACATAAATGACGTTGAGCAAAAAACATTTTTTTTTTAAATTTTAAAGAAAAGTCTCGCGCGCTCATATGACCTTATGCAGTTGCGAGCGCCGCAAAACCCCATACTAAACTTTTTTTTAAAAAGAAAATTCTTTTAAAATTGTCCAACACCAGAAAACGATCCGCGCGCAAGGGAGTGCTATTCCTATTCTTCTTCTGGAGAAACAAAAGAGAGCTTCAAAACAGTGACTACAGCGCTGTCAGAAGCAATACGCGGACTTCCACTGACATGTTTTTGGCTTAGTGAATCATCTCGTTGTTGTGTACGATTTTTGCTGTCAATCCAGGGATTCTGCATATCGATTGCAAAAAGTTCGGCGTTCGAGACTACTTAGTGGATTAATAACTTTTCCTGGCTGCCTGTTGCTAGTACCAGGGTGAAAGAAGCAGAGAGAGAGAGGGAGAGAGAGGTAGAGAGAGAGAGAGAGAGAGAGAGAGAGAGAGAGAGAGAGAGAGAGAGAGAGAGAGAGAGAGAGAGAGAGAGAGAGAGAGAGAGAGAGAGAGAGATGGTGACGACTAAGATGGCTTCTCTCTTTCTTTTCAGATCCTTACACAAGCCTGTTACCCGAAAGGGAAAATTCCCAGGGTGAGTTCAATCTGTAGATCTGTGCAGAAATATATTGCTATAATTGATATCAAACGTACATCCCTGGATATGGATAGACTTTTTAGCGTGGTGGCGACAGACGCAGGAACTTACCGAAAAGGTCAAGCCATATGGAAGTAGGTCAGATAAGCTCCCTGACTGTTATCATCTTGGAAGGAATGCCATAGCATGGTCTGAATGATCTCCTGCACTTCTATCTATCTATCTATCTGTCTGTCTGTCTGTCCATTCCATCCATATTCTATCTATTTATATTTATATCTTTTCTGGTGTCATAAAAATCTTTACTAAACTAAACTGAACTAACACACATACATATACCCCCCCTCTCTCTCTCTCTCTCTCTCTCTCTCTCTCTCTCTCTCTCTCTCTCTCTCTCTCTCTCTCTCTCTCTCTCTCTCTCTCTCTCTCTCTTTCTCTCTCTCTCTCTCTCTCTCTCTCCCTCTCTCTCCCTCTCTCTCCCTCTCTCTCTCTCTCTCTCTCTCTCTCTCTCTCTCTGTCTCTCTCTCTCTATCTCTCACACACACACACACACACACACACACACACACACACACATACACACACACACACACACACACACACCTTATCGAGGATGAAGAGTGTTTCCTGTAAATTTACCTTTTGTTCTGTATCTGTGAATATCCATGACAACTTTCTGTTTGCATTGGCATCTACTACTAGCACTTCATGAAAGTGCAGAGATCTGTTACTTCATAGAATTAACCCTTAATTTTGCCTCACTTTTTGCCAATGCTAATAATGTAGGTAAATTTTACTATATCGTAATTTTATTCGTAACTGTTGTTGACTGTGTTTCCATATTTAATTGTTTTATTTTTTTAAACAAAATGTATTTATTGCTCTGCTTACTAAGAATATGCCCCCCCTCAACAGAAAAAGAAACTGTTTTATGGTAAAATTGCTGAGATTAGCAGGGTCAGCTGATTTTAACAAAAAGATGCACATCAGCACAATAAAGGTCATTTAGTGCAAGAAGAAAAACAAGACGGACACACAGAAACCAAAAGCCACATCTACTTCTTATATACTAGGCAAAGCTGTATCATGTATACTGCTGTAAGATCTACTCCCTCTATGTCTACCGCCTACGCAAGGCTGTATCATGTACTGCTGTAAGATCTACTTCCTCAACCACACAAAGATATATCTTGTATACTGACGTAAGATCTACCTCCTCTATGTCTACTGCCCACACAAAGCTGTATCATGTATACTGCTGTAAGATCTACTCCCTCTATGTCTACCGCCTAGGCAAGGCTGTATCATGTACTGCTGTAAGATCTACTTCCTCAACCACACAAAGCTATATCTTGTATACTGCTGTAAGATCTACTTCCACTATATCAACTGCCCACACAAGGCTGTATCATATACTGCTGTAAGATCTACTCCCTCTATGTCTACCACATAAAGATCTACTTCTTCTAACAATGTGTCACAAGGAAGTGGAATCAAGCGCTCGTCAATTATTGGGCATGATGAGTTTTTGGTACCGTCTGAAAGCTTGTTCATTTGCCTTTCTTTCAAGAAAAATATGCCCAAATATCTTGAATGGAAGTCGAGATATTTGCGATTGAACAAGGTGGTGTCACCTGGTTTCAGTAGTAAAATTAGCGAAAAAATACTGCCAAAGTTTGGTAACTTCAGTAGCTTGAGAGTCCTTGAAAACTGCAAAATTACATATTTTGTACCTTTTAATCAAAATTTTTCAGCAAAATTTACGTGGAAATGTGTTTTAATATTATTTATATGAAAGGTGTTGAGCCAAAAAAACAAAAATTCCATAAAAATTGTGAAACTGGCGGAAAAATGCCTGTTTCTTCGATTTCATTATTTTGTCAAACGCCTGATTTCACCATGATGCCTCACCTACGTCTACAGCCCAGGCAAAGCTGTACACTGGAAATCGGATTGAGCTAAAACTTGGATTCAACGAAAGGAGATTTATTCCCCATTTTTCTTGTTCATTATAATCAAGAAGAACAACTCCGTTCAAACGAACCCATAATGAGCAAGCTCGGATTCGACGAATTCGCTTACAGGGTGAACAGTCTCTGCTGACGTGGCTTCACTCATTTTCCTTCTGCAACGAGCCTTATCTGTTCCTGGAAATCATCCATGGCAGCTGAATCGTGAACCATTTTTTGCTTAGACTATCGTATATATCTTTTATGTGACCAATCAGTGGTCTTCTTTCATACCAATACATGCATCGGGGTCAGACGGGCGGCCAGCACATGTGTGACTGTTTGCACAAGTGATCCGAGCATTGAATGTCAGTAGAGATACAAACGAGTCGGTCAACCCATCCCACCCCGCCCCCCTATCCCCCTACCCCCCCTATCCCCCTACACCCCCCTACCCCCCACCCTCCCACCGGCGACTGATCAATACACTGTATTACAATGATAAGCTGGTTTTGACATAGATCTACGAAATGAGTTGCCTGTTGGTCTGAAGAATCAAACTTTGCCATATGCTAGGCTTTCTTCAGCAACACAACTTGTTTGGCAAACAGTATATTATAGATGAAACAGGCTTGCATTTGAACGAATCAGCCCTTTGGCACAGTGTGTACTTGGTAATGTTCAGTGCCTTTTCCTGGAATTTTCCAGCCATTCTACGGTATGGCATCAAAGAAATGAAAATGCCTCTCATTTGAAACCAATCTACTTTTGATTGAGGAAGTCGGAAAGAGGCAAAAGAGTAGGCATTTTTGGGTTGCATACCACTTGTTATTTTTCTTTATAACACTACTTGCTCGGTGCATGTAATTATCTATTACAAAAAACACCAGTTTGCAATAACAAACTCTTGGATTCAACGAAATTGAATGGCAGGCCCGACGACTTCGTTGAATCCGAGTTCCACTGTATCATGTATACTTCTTTAAGATCGTCAGACAAGACGCTAAAGGCCGTCCGATCACATAACCTGTTCTTTTCTCTCTTCAGCTGATGACGTGGAGGATTCGTATCTGAATGCTCAGGCTGGTTCTGCAGAGCCGGAGGGCTATGTGAACATGGAGGTTAGTACAGGGAGGGGGATTCAGAGGGTGGGGGTGGGCATGATATTGTTATGGAGGAGGAGGAGCACGAGGAGAATGAGGAGGAAGAGGAGAATGAGGAGGAAGAGGAGGAGGAGGAGGGCTATGTGAACATGGAGGTCAGTACAGGGAGGGGGATTTAGGGGATGGGGGTGGGCAGGATATTGTTATTGAGGAGGAGGAGGAGGAGGAAGAGATGGAGGAGGAGGAGAGTGAGTAGGAAGAGGAGGAGGAGGAGGGCTATGTGAATGTGGAGGTCAGTACAGGGAGTGGGATTCAGGTGGGCATGATATTGTTATTGAGGAGGAGGAGGAGGAGAAGGAGGAGGAGAAAGAGGAGCGACAGGTGGAGGAGAAGGAAGAGGAGGAGAATGAGGATGACGAGGTTTAGGAAGAGGAGGATGACAAGGAAGATGAGGAGGAGGAGTAAAAAAGGAGATGAAAAGGAGGTACTATTATACTAACTGTTGAATGGGACTACTTTTTAGAGGAGGAGAAGGAGGAGGAGGAGGAGGAGGAGGAGGAGGAGAAAAACAGGAGGCCAAAGGGAGTATTACACGTACAGTTGATGCTTTTGGGCTTCAGTTAATCCGCACTGTGTATTAAGAAAATAGGCTGGAATTATCATCATTATCATCATCACATCCCCTTTTTCTTGTTTTGTTTTTCTTGAATCATAACAATTTGTACCATGTTGGCAAATTTTTACCTAACTCACAAATATCGGCACCAAAATCGGGGACACGAGACAAAAGTTGAAAAAAGAAAAAAGAAAAGAAAATGGGCTGAATTGGTGGGTCAGTATTTCCTTCAGTCCGTCCGTCCATCCTTCCCAGGGAGCAGGGGGCAAGGATTGTCATTTTTGTTGTTGTTGTATATCAGATTGTCTGACGGCAGCCGGTGGGTGCTTTTTTCAGAGGGTGCCACCATGGTTTTGAGGACACTTGTTTTAATGAAAGGCTCAAAGAGAGGAGTGAACCATCTTGTAATTTACCATTACCATCTTTAGTAAAACATTAGGCATCGATTCTAGCAGTATCTTTTTTTTGGAGGGGGGGGGGTCCTCGATTGTTGTCAGAGATCCAAGAACTAAGATCAAAACGTTAACTCTTCCATGGAAAAGGTTAAAGAAGATAACGCGGATCTTTTACCCTTCCTCTCCCAACCCCCACCCCCACCTCACCCCCCCCCCCCCCACAACTTTCTCTCTCTCTCTCTCTAGGGAATCAAGAAAGAGGATGACACCCCTTATGAGAATGCTTAAAGAGACCAAGGTGTCTGCCTCGACTGATGTTCAAGTAAATCATCTATAGTGAGGTTCAGAATTCCTGGCACAACTTATTGTCAAATATCTCCTTTACTATTGAACATAGATTCTACAACTTTTATACAATGACTTACATCAATTTGTCTTAACTGATGAATATTTTTTCAAATACTTTGACTTGGTGTTCTAGAAAATTCCTTAATAAAGACTAATTTTAAAAATCCCATTCGATGGTTTCTACAAATTTTTTAAAGTTTACAGCAGGGGCAATATCGTTTTTAAAAGCACGTCCGTAATTTTTTTCTAATCACGATATTATGCATATATTGAAAGCATGTTTTGAGAACCTTTAGTGCAAAAAATGTGTTAACTATTAATTAATTTCTAGTAACAAGTTTTGCTACTAAAAAGTCTCAATGATGCACTATGACGTAGGCCATACGCGTAAGCAAAATACATGTGAATATATAAATTGTACATATTACCTGTTGCTGTGCATCTTTCCAACCTTAAGAAAAATCAGTTTCCTTTCTCCCCGTTTTCAATCCATCCAATCCCAGCTCTCACACTTGCACCCCTTGTTTCTTCTATTAAACGAATTTAATTCCTTCAGGATGATGTCAGCCTTTCTGTTTGATTCTAAATCTTCAGGTCAACTGGAGAACTCTTTCTGTAGCTGGACCAGATCTTCTGTACTCTTTCTGTAGCTGGTTCAGAGCTTCTGTACTCTTTCTTATGTCAGTTTTTCTCTCCCGATGTTTAAATCTTGAGTACTGCTGGCTTACTTCTTTTGCTTTAATTTTGATCATCTTCCTACGGAGATTGGGGTTCAGGCATTTATTATATTCTTCCGTTGTCTTGGCAATAACATTTTCTTATAATTTCCGAGTAAATGTTTTCGTAGAATAAAGAGGTGTTCATTTTATAGAACCATGGGCCTCTCTTTTCCTTGACAAAGTTCAGTTCTACCATCACAGCCCTGTCATCTCCTCCCTCCTCCTCTTTCGTCTGTTCTCTCACTATCTCTGTTTCTGAGCACATACTTTCTACCTCTGTTCAATCCTTGTCTTTCAACACAATGGTCATTTAGTGCTGGGAAAAAGTAAGACAGATAGACAGAAACAGTCTAGTGAAAGTAAAGAAGTAGGACCTACCACCAGTGGCGTCCTCCACCACCCTGCTTTACTACCGCATGGAGCTTTAATTCAGAGCTTTAATTCAGAGCTTTAATTCAGAGCTTTAATTCAGAGCTTTAATTCAGAGCTTTGATTCAGAGCTTTAATTGAGGCGTTTTGGTGAAATCAGGCTCTCGTCAAAATAATAAAATCAAGAAACCGATATCTTTCTTTGTATTGGGCATTTTTTTTCTCCAAATTTTCTTTTTAGGCTTAACACCTTTTACGTTCATCTGTAAATAGCTTTCTGTGTAGATGTTACTGAAAAATCTTTATCAAAAGTACAAAAACACGTAAATTTACAGTTTTTAAGGATGCTTAGGCTTTGGATATCACAAAACTTTGGCAGCCATTTTCTCGCTAATTTAATCTCTAACACCAGGTGACCCATGCCTCCTTTAATCACTTTTGTTCCAGAAGGATGAGTATTTTTTTTTCAATAGCAAGACAGATGTACAAGCGCTAAGATGATAAAAAGATACCACTAACTGCATATGCCCCATAATTGACGAGCGCCTGATTCCACTGTGTCTTAAAACATTCAAATTGTTGTTATTGCCGGTTCATTTGACACGTGAGCGAATGTTTGCCTAACTGAACATAATAATAATAATGATAATAATAATAATGATAAACAGCATTTGTATAGCGCATATCCCCTCTCGTAAGCAAGCTCTATGCGCTTTACACTATATTATATATTATCGGAACCTTCTGTTGCATACATATGATAATAAAAATAATAATAATAATAATAATAATAATAATAATAACATTTATATAGCCCATTTCTCAAAAAAGTAGTTCAGTGCTTTACATTGGAATACCCATTTTCAAAACCTTTTTTATCACTTCCTTTCTTCTCATGCAATATATATTATGCACACACACACACACACTCTTACACACACACACACACACACACACACACACACACACACACACACACACACAGACTATTTTCATTCATACGTAGGCACAAAACAACTATAATAAAAATAACGCTAAAAGCTTATGAAGGATAGGCTTGTAGGAACAGAAAAATCTAAAGATGTCTTTTGAAACTATCAAGTGTTCTTGTTTGTCTTAGTTCCATGGGTAATCTGTTCCACATAATTGGACCTATATATGAGAGAGATCTCTCTCCATATGATTTGTATGATTTTACGAATGTCACAAGTAGGGTGTTATTGTTTGATGATCTTAGGTTTCTCCCTGGCTTATATGTACTGATAAGTTCTTATAGATAAAAAGGAGCAGTTTTATTTACACATTTGAAACACATGACACAGATTTTTAATATTATTGTCTTTGTTTTACAGGGAGCCAATGCAGTTCTTTTAATAGTAGAGTGACATGGTCTTGTTTTTTAGATCTTGTTATCAGTCTAAGGGCATTGTTTTGAATGACTTGTAAATGATTCAAATATTTGTTTTTCAAACCTGCTAGGAGTGAGTTACTATAGTCTAATCTAGATAGGATAAGAGATGTTACAAATGTTTTTGCTGTCTCTTCGATTAAGTGCTTTCGAACTAGGGCTATCCTTCTCAGCTGAAAATAAAGGGATTTGGACAGAGATCCTACAAACAAACCCATTGATAAGTGGTGGTCAATATATACACCAAGATTATTGACAACTTCTTTACTAGATGTCATATGCCCATATAAATCAATGTTGACACTTTCCAAATCATTATTTAATCGTGGATTATTTATAAGTATGATGTCTGTCTTTTCTTCGTTTAGTTTCAATTTGTTTACTGTCATCCATTTTTTAATTTCATTAAAACATTGTTTAGTGAAGTTGTGAATAGCATCTAAAACTGGTGGTTCTTTGATTTTCCTTCCATCCCGGGGTAGGAGATAAAGCAGTGGCTGTAGGTGCAAGGCTACAAACAAAAACCCAACTCCATCATCGAGAGATCATAAGAAAAATGAATGGGTATGTTGGTGTCTGTTGTATTATATATTGAGAAGTTGTTTGAGGAGATAAAGAAGAGAAAGACGCTATTAAGAGCATAGTTTCTGTGTGTTGCTCTGTGTTGCTGAAATACAAAAATTATAATATAATAATAATAATAATAATAGTAATAATAATAATAATAATAATAATAATAATGCCAATTGGAAGCTAGATTCCCCCCCCCCCCCCTCCCCAGAGCAACCAAATCCTCTCATCCCAGAGATGGGGGCAGAGGAAGGCATGGCAGGTCCGAGAGGGTTAATGTTGTCAACAAGCAAGACGCAAATGGTCTCTGCACCTTCTCCGCAGTCATAGGGCTCTCCGATAAATGCATGCTTAATACATGTATGTAGCTGGGTATTCCCAACGTAAAGTCACATCCAGTACAGTGCTGACAATGAACCTCTGCTTCCCACCGCACCAATACCCGTCCCAACTCCTGGTTAAAGAAAGATTGTCGATGGAGACAGGAGAAAAGAAAATTGATAATAATAATGAGAATAATAATAATGAAATGTAGTAAAGTAAAACAATAAAAACAATAAATAGAAAGAGTAAGATACATAGTAAAGTAATATGTCTCTTTTCGAGGTCACCCCTTGACCCATTAGCTTCCTCTTTTTCTTTTCCCATTTGAAGAATACTAATCCCCCCCCCCCCCCCCCCCACGAAGAGGTGGGTCTATTTGGGGGGGGGGGGGGGGTGTTTGTTTAGTTATAGAAATCATGTTTGGCAGATCTTGAATGGTGCCATTTTTCAATCCATGATTTCGTAAAATGCTTGCTAAGGGCTGTGTATATAGAGTAAAGAACACGGGTCCAAAAAAGCTGCACATATTACTATGTTTCTGCGTTTTTACTATATTACATATTACTGTCACTACAATTTGACTATATTACATTATATAACTATGTTACTGCGATATTATTAAAATACATTACTATGTTACTACAATCTTACTATATTACATATTACTATGCTACTACGATATTTACATATTACATATTACTATGTTACTGCGATATTTATATATTACATATTACTGTTACTACAATTTTACTTTATTACATATTACAATGCTACTACGATATTTACATATTACATATTACTATGTTACTGCAATATTAGGGGAGAGCAGGGAGGCTTCAGACACTTTTTATGTTTGGCTCCACTGCTCGCTTCCGGAACACTTTAAGCAAAAGAAGGAAGTTTCTCCATTATTGTAAGCCGTTTGGGCATCACCACTGGCGACATCAGCTTTGTGCATCGTCACGTTTTACTGCCAGATTATCATATGTAAGGTACCCTAAGATGTCCGAAACCACCTCACTCTGCGGGAGACATGGGACAAACATGAGGGAAACTTCGGACGAAGAGGGATGACTTTGGACAATGTGTCTCGTGTATCAAATATTATTTTTGAGAGGCAAAACTTCGACACAGCATGCATCTATACACTTTTACCTTTTGTTTGAGGTGGGAAAATGTATTTCAGACTCACTAAAAATCGTAGAAAACAGTGATCCAACCATATGTATAAACCAGCCCACTTTTATACATATCTGTACCTGTTGACTTGAAATATTCCCTTATCATTGTAAAAACAGAGCTCAGCAATGCCCGTAATAACGAACTAGTCTTTGCAGTGATAAACATAGATGAAAAGAATTCTTTTCCACGTTAGTTTCCTAGTCTGCCTTTGTCTGGATTTGATGAGAGCACAGCATTAATGAAGGTGTTCCATTTGCTAAGCTATTTTCGCTATTTCTCTCTGAGCGATGCCCTTCTGTTCGAATCCAGGTATGTGACGGAGAAGGACGTAAAATCGGAGACCTTAAAATCTAATGACCTTGCACTTACAGTTAGAGGGCTCCGGAAGGCGAACTACAACCAAATTTTAAATGAAACATCTAAGGGAAACAAAGTCTGCTGATTAAAAAGAGTAAATCAGAATTTTATTTTTGAAAAGAGCTTCAAGTGTTGCTCTTTTAGCTTGTGAAAATGAAATTCAAACGCACTGCAGACTTTAATGCGAATAGAAACATTAACGGATGCCATGTTAATGGCAAACTTATAGGAGCTTTTTGACCTCTTTGTTGAGGCTCAAATCGGAGGAGGAATAACTGGTCTTATTTTACAATGGCTAAATCTTCCACAGGTGGATAGGTGGAAAATGAAACAATTGCTGTCTTATTAGATTTTCCTAGGGAAGACACTCAACGTCACCCTCTTCGTCTTCTTCTGGCACCATTTTTCCAACGAAGTGGACACACTCCCCAATAATCCCAACTTCGATGACAACAAACTTACGTTCTTTAGGTTCTGTGGGAAGGGGGCCACTTCCTAACCAGAACCCAGAAAGCCAGTTTTTTTGGATAGATTTTGTTCTTAAATATGCCATGTTTCTGGCATGATTAAAATGTTCGCCATGACAGTGATAGAGTATGATATATAATGACAAACGTCGGGTTAGAAGAACATCTTTGAACAATTTATCAGATCAATACTCCAACAATTGTTTTTTTGCCAGAGGATAATTACAAATTGTGCAATCGTAAATGAGTGTCTCTTAAAAATACTGATGTCTTCACATCATTTATAATAGAATCTTTCCAAATAGATTTCTTCATATTGTACATAGCTTCTGCACCACGCAAAGACAATTAATGCCTCATAAACAAGTGCATGCATGGCGAGTTCCAATTTTTCATGGACTAAAAAGCTTGTTTTAATTTAGGGTTCTATACTTCCTTTTGACATGGTTGAGTATGGAAAATACAACAAGACAAGTATGCATTTTTAAAATTCAATTTTCAACGAAACTCTGATTCCTACAACTCTTACATTAGTCGTCGGGAGACTTCGGAGAGTGTACCAAGTCACCCCACCCCTTGTACCAAGTCTCCCTACATGGAGGTAGTGTAGGGAACATGTTCATGAAACAGACATAATGAAAGCCAGGTTTAATTTGGTCGCTTTTAAGGACAAGCTTGCTAACCCAGATTTTGGGGGTTTCAAGAAATCTTGACCTACACCAAGAGTGGGTATTGCCCTGCCTAACGGAGAAGTTTGGTTTCATTGGTGTGTATATTTGTTTGCTTATAGAGAACACTCACCTTGTCTCTTAAAGTTGATTACTGAGTTATGTTGAGCGCCTGACAGGCTGCTCCATAATCTCTCTCGATTATAACAGTTTCTAGTGCATTTTTAAGTTATTCATACAGTGGATTTTTATATCAGTGTATTCGTCATTTGACAGTGTATGTGGTGATGTAGGATTTGTACAAAAACAGTCAGTATTTTCAATTAAATTATCAGTTTTCAATTCGCCATGATTGACTTGGTATTTTTCTATTGGACATTTTTTCTTCTTCTGGGGTCTACACTCCGTCAACCCTCGAACGTTTACAACAAAGACATTTTTTCTCCTGAGTGTCTCGTGAAAACTGTTCTCCGAGTCTTTTCCAACTCTGTGCTCGGGAACAAATGTGTGAATACGTGTGTTTCTCCCAGCTCTTGTTCGTGTGTTAGTGTTATACCAGTGAAGTGGAAAAAAACGAGAAGAAAGAAAAGAGGTGGACGACGAAAACAAAGGACAATCCCTGTGGTGTTAAGTGTTTATGATTTAGAAAATTCGTGCATCAGCAGTAGACCGAAAAACAGAACTAACATTAACAATTTGGTCAAAATCGACTGTCGAAATTTTTTGCAAGAAGAAATACACAATGTTAGAGTAGCGTGCCTCAACACCAGGTCATGCCGTAATAAAGCAGACGAGTTAAATGATTTAATTATTGAGATGAACCTTGATATTTTTTGTATAACAGAATCATGGTTGCAGGAGTACGGTGACGATGCGATTTTATCAGCAATATGTCCAGTAGGTTATTTAATTAAGTCTTTCCCTCGTGTTGGGCGTAGAGGAGGAGGAGTAGCATTTATTTTTAGAACTAATTTAGCACAAGTTACTGTGAAAAAGATTCCCTGTCACTCATGTGAGGCTGCTTTAATGTCCTTCCAGCTGCCGTCCCAAAGCATTACCATCTGCTGCATATACAGGCCGCCACCGAGTAAAGCAAATTATATCAAATCATCCGTTTTTATAGAGGAATTTCTAAATTTAATTTCATCTCTGAAGATGAAAAGTACACCATTCATTATAACTGGCGATTTTAATTTTCATTTTGGCTCTGAAAACCCTGTCACTAAAAATATAAGCAACCTGCTGACAGAAAATGATTTAAAACAACTCGTACAAGTACCAACACATAAAAGTCAGCACATCCTAGACTGGGTTATCTCTCCTATTGAAAAGAACTGTGTGAAAGGCATAAACGTTCTGGACAAAGACATTTCCGATCATTATCTTCTTATTGTTGACTTGAACATCAAAAGACCAAGGAAAGAAATAAAAACAGTTAATTCCCGAAATCTGAACGATATAAATTTACACCAGTTTCAATGTGACTTTCGTGATGCTCTTGCTATTAGTTCCCCTTTTAATATAGAAACCCTCAATACCATCATGAGGAATATTTTAGATGATCATGCTCCAGTTAAAAAACGAAAATTATCTCATCGACCTGTTGGTAGGTGGTTTAATTTAGAAATAAAGGCTGCAAAAAAAGAAAAAAGACAAGCGGAAAGAAAATGGAGAAAAACACGACTTGAAGTGCATAAGGGAATATTTATTACTATGAAGAATTTTGGTAGTAAAATGATTACCAAAGCCAAGCGTACTTTCTTTTTGTCAAAATTTGAAAATGTTAAAACTTGTAAGGAACTTTTTGATGTCTCTAGTGAACTGCTTGGCAACCAAAACAGAGCTGTATTACCCCCTGGCACCGATAGAGATCTTTGTAGTAGTTTTTCAGACTTTTTTTCTAAAAAAATCACCTCCATCAGACAAGAGCTCGATAAAATGTGCGCAATTGCCCCAAATTACCATCAGTTTAAAGGGTTAGTCATCGATTATTTTACTCCAGCAACGGAAGAAGAAATCAAAAAGATCATATTAGATAGTCCATCAAAAAGTTGCGCCTTAGACCCTATGCCCACCAGCCTTTTAAAAAAATGTTTGCATGAACTTCTTCCACATATCACCCAAATTGTAAATGATTCTCTCCTCACAGGCACAGTACCAAATTGCTTTAAGACAGCCCATATCAGACCCCTTTTGAAAAAATCTGGACTTGATGAAAAGGACTTTAAAAATTTTTGACCAGTTTCAAATCTTTCTTTCCTTTCCAAAATTCTTGAAAAAGTTGTATCTAATAGACTGTTACATCATATTAAAGCAAATAATCTTAGCGAAGTCTATCAGTCAGCATATAAGGCACACCATAGTACCGAGACAGCGTTACTTAGGGTCTGTACTGATATTTTAAAATATATTGATGAAAAAAAGGTATGTCTTCTTACTCTTTTGGACCTTTCGGCTGCATTCGATACCATTGATCATGGTATTTTACTCGAGAGATTAAATACTACTTTTGGCATAAAGGGTACTGTCCTGCGATGGTTTGAGTCATATTTTAAGGATCGAACACAAGCAGTTGTGGTTGGAAACACGTGTTCTAATAATGTTTTGCTTAGATGTGGTGTTCCTCAGGGGTCTGTTCTTGGACCTGTCTTGTTTACAATGTATACACAACCTATTGCTGATATTTTAAGACAATATGGCATGAATTACCATCTTTATGCTGATGACACTCAAATTTATAAGTCTATTGATTTCGATCAAATACCACTTTTAGTCGACTCTACTGAACAATGTACTAGAGATTTAAAAATATGGATGACTAGCAATAAATTGAAACTAAATGATGACAAGACGGAAATAATGTTGAGTGGAAATACAAAAGCCATTAAAAATCTCCCAGAGCTACAAATTGATATTAATAACCATACCATTCGTTCAAAAAGAAGTCTTAAAAATCTAGGGGTTCAGTTGGATTATGATATGTCTATGTCCTCCCAAATAAGCCAGCTCAGCAAAAGTATTTACTTTCAGCTTAAGAAAATTGGCAGTGTAAGAAATTATTTAACTAAAGCAGCAGCCAAGACACTTGTAACAACACTCATTTTATCAAAGTTAGATTACTGTAATGTTATTTTGTCCGGTTTGACATCCGAAAAACTATCAAAGTTACAAGTACTTCAAAATCAAGCAGCAAAATTGATAATGAAACAAAAGAAATCAGCCCACGTAACACCAATTCTGAAAGAACTACACTGGCTGCCAATAAAAGAAAGGATTAAATACAAAACTGCCGTTCTCTGTTTTAAATGTATAAATGATAGTGCACCTTTTTATCTTAAAACATTCCTGGAATTATATAATCCACCTAGAGCCCTTAGATCAGCCTCTGACAATCTAATTCTTAAAACTCCAAAACAAAACTACAAAACATACGGCGAGCGTTCCTTTTTGTTCTTTGTTCCCCAGGTATGGAACGAAATCCCATATAAAATAAGATCTGCCCCAACAATTTCCATTTTCAAAAATCAGCTGAAGCATTTTTTATTCACAAAAGCATACCTGTCATAATGATGTACTGTGATATATATGCATGTGTATGCCAGACTGTGAGACTGAAGAAATAGCGAGTGAGAATGAGAGAGAGAAAAAGAGAGAGATAGAGAGAGAAAAGAGAGAGAAAATAGAGAGATAGCGAGAGAGGGAGAGAGAAAGAGAGAGAGAGAGATAGAGGGAGAGGGAGGGAGAGACAGACAGACAGACAGACAGACAGACAGAGAGAGAGAGAGAGAGAGAGAGAGAGAGAGAGAGAGAGAGAGAGAGAGAGTGGAAATGTTTTTCTATCTGTATAGAATTAATGTTTTAATGAATGTTTCTAGTTACTCACGTTTCAACTGTATTTTGACTGTTCGTGAATTTATATTGCATTGTATATTTTTAGTGAACACATTTTCAACCTCACTGCGAGACTGTTTTTCTGGTATAAAATTTTACACATATGCATTTATTATATTATATGTATAATACTTTGTTTTACGTACACATTTGTGTCGATTAATTTTTAAGATGTGATGTCTTTTTCATTGTAATGCGCATTGAGCATCTTTTAGGAAATGGAAATGCGCAGTATAAATGCTATTTATTATTATTATTATTAAAGAAACGGAACAAGGGTCCAAAAACTTTACATTCAATTTTCTCCAAACATCATTTTTGGGGATAGCCCCCTTGTGCTTAAAAGCGACCATTTTATGAATTTAGCTTGAAACCGACTCCCCTAAAGCACAGATACATAGTTTTGTGAAAAGATTGGTGTACTTTTGTGACCTGTAAACCTTACAAACCGAGATGTGAAAACTGAGATACACCCTTGTCAAAAACACTATTTCTCTCACAGCAGATGCAAGATTTCCCTCAGTGAGGTTGCAAAAATACAGCACGCTAAACCTTTAAAAAAAAACTCAATGTTATAAATGGCCTGAAATTGGCCGGATTTTAGGTATGAAAAAATCGCCATAACTTTTTAACCTATAGAGATATTAACACAATTTAAACTGTTTTATGACCATGAAGACAAGGGCTTTCAAATGAAAGTATTTCAAAATCATTGAGATTTTCACTAAACTCCCTGCTCAAATGGCACACTAGCTCTATGTGATCCAGTGACAAAATGTGAACTATCAATGGTTTAGCGAGAATTGACGTGACCGAAGTCTCCCTGTGTCTGAGGCCTCTTCACTCTCCCCTACTATATATTAATACTATATTTCTATGTTACATATTACTATGTTACTATGTTACATATATATATTACTATATCTTGCTATGTTACTATGTTCATTGTCTTACTCTAAACTGCAACTCTGTGTTGCTCATACATGTATAATATATATAAAATTAATTATATATATATACATATATATTATATCTGTTCCGCGAAATTTACCGATCGGCGCAGATTGCGCTTTGTGTTTTAATGATCGTATAATTGCACGGCAACCTGAAGATTGCGTTAATATTTTATATTGTTGAAATAATTTTTTTAAAAATTCACTTCCATCTTTATTCTTTTACCCATATCAAGGAACATTCATATATTTTCAAAAGTGTAAAAATATGAAAATTAAAATTAAAATTAACGTATGAAACTGAAGAGCCCACAAGAATGATACAATGCCAGGTATCAAACTCAAAGTTCACAAAGTACATTTAATATATATTTTTGAAATTTTTTAAAAATTCACTTCCTTCTTTATTCTTTTACTCACACCAAGGAACATTCACGTATATTTCAAAAGTGTAAAAAATTTGAAAATTAAAATTAAAATATGAAACTGAAAAGCTCACTAGAATGATACAATTGTATGATCGTTAAAACGCGCAGCGCAATCTTAAGATTGCTGCGCAATTATAGAATCGTTAAAACGTGCATGATTGGTAAATAGCGCGGAACATAGGGGCCTATTGTGTATATAATAATATAATATATATAATACTTCTATCACACCCAGTTGCACCCTTGATTTGTTGACTTTCTCAAAAGAATAAAATTATCACGAATCACACAAATCTGAAATCTGCTGCTTCTGATTTTTAAAAATTTGTCACTATAATAGTATAAGCATCAAGTTAATTAATACAATGAGGGAAAGAGAGATGGAGAGGTAGAGCGAGAGGGGGAGAGGGGAAGGGGGGTTGAGGTAGAGAGAGAGAGAGAGAGAGAGAGAGATCAGGGGAGAGGGGAAGGGAGGTTGAGGTAGAGAGAGAGATCAAGGGAGAGGGGAAGGGAGGTTGAGGTAGAGAGAGAGAAGGTGAGGGGATGTTGAGGTAGAGAGAGAGGGGGAGGAGGTTGAGAAAGAGAGAGAGGTGGGAGGGGGTGTTGGAGAGAGAGAGAGAGAGAGAGAGAGAGAGAGAGAGAGAGAGAGAGAGACTGGGGCCATTTTGTTCCTCAACTTTCAGGAAAAAAATTGGGTTTATTTTTACGTTACAGTGTAAGCGTTTTTACACCCCCATCAATACAATTTAGTTCGTCTAGGAAGTGGGCTTCTATCCTTCTTGTCAGGGCCAATCCAAGATGTGAGTGATTCAATGTCTCAGGAGAAAGACAAAGATATTTTTTAATGATTTCCTACCAACTGAAAATGTTTGGCGTGTCCCGTGCGCTCATATGACCTTATGCAGTTGCGAGCGCCGTAAAAACGCTTACCAAATTTTTTTTTTAAACCAACTAAACCACATTTTTTTTAAAACCCTTCTTATCAGGGCCAATCCCAGATCTAACTGTGAGTGATTCAATGTCCCAGAAGAAAGACAAAGATTTTCTTTTACAAATTCTCCGCACACAGGAATCGAACTTTTTAGAAGACATCTAGGCTTTGAAACAATTTTTTTTTGTGCCAACCAATTAATGATTAAATTGAGAAAACACAGAAACAAATGCATTAAAAGTTTTTATGAACAGGTGTAGGCTTTAATACAGCTTATTTGAGAAAAAAACTCGTTAAAAGGCTGACAACTATGGTAAAAGTAAAATGAAATAGTGTGTTGGGTACCACAACTATGTGGACAGAAAAAAAATGAGAGTATGCCTCCAACTAAAATAGTACACATATTAAGATGACACAGAAATAAAGATATTTTAAGTTTTTAAGACCGCATGCAGGCTTTAATCCAGTTTATCTTTGAAAAGAAAGATCTAAAATGCTGACACCTTTGGTAAATCAAACCCAACAAGTTTCTAATAATACTTATACTTAATAGAAAAAAGATGTTTAGAGCTTTTGAGAACAAATATTCAGACTTTCATCCAGTTTATTTCTGCAAAGAAACATTTAAAAAGCTAACACCTATGGTAAAAACAAAATCGTGTCCTAGGTGCTACAGCTTTGCGTGCACAAAAACTAAAAGAATATGACTCAAACTAAAACAGTAACGACCGACCAACCAAATTTCTAAAAATATTGAGATGCCAAAGAAACAAAAGACATTTACAGTTTTATGAATACATTTAAGTTTTAATCTGGCTTGTTTGTGCAAACATGCCTCTAAAATGCTGACACATGTAGTAAATCAAAATATTTTGTTGGGTGCTACAACTAAGCGTGCAAAAAAACTAAAAGAGTATGACTCAAACGAAAAAGTGTAACGACCGACCCAACAAGTTTCTAATAATACTTAGACATAACAGAAAAAAAGATGTTTACAGCTTTTAAGAACACATATAGACTTTCATCCAGTTTATTTCTACAAAGAAACATTTAAAAGGCTAAAACCTATGGTAAAACAAAATCGTGTCTTGGGTGCTACAACTATGCTTGCACAAAAACTAAAAGAGTATAACTCTAAAAGTGTAACAACCGACCAACCAAATTTCTAAAAATACCAAGATGACACAGAAACAAAGATATTTACAGTTTTATGTACACATGTAGGCTTTAATCCAATGTATTTGTGCAAAGAAACATCTAAAAGGCTATCATCAATGATATAACAAAATAATGTATTGGGTGCTACAACTAGGCGTGCACAAAAACTAAAACAGAATAACTTAAACTAAAATTGTAACGACCGACAAATCAAATTGGAAAAAATATTAAGATGACTATGAGTGAAAGATGTTTACACCTTTTTAGAAGGCACATATGCTTTGATGCCCTTTTGTGTGCAAAAAAGCAACAACAAAAAAGCCCGTCAAATGCTAACACCTATTCTAAAGTTAAATAGTGTGTTGGGTGCTACAACTAGGTGTGCACAAAAATTAAAAGGATATAATTCTTTAAAATATTGAGATAACAAAGAAACAAAGACATTTACAACTTTAATAGACACATTTAGTCTTTTATACAGTTTATTTGTGCAAGCAAGTCTCAAACGTGCGCAGCAAACTGCTGTAGTAAATCAAGATAGCATGTTGGGTGC
Organism: Aplysia californica; assembly: GCF_000002075.1. NCBI lineage: Eukaryota > Metazoa > Mollusca > Gastropoda > Aplysiida > Aplysiidae > Aplysia > Aplysia californica. Next base: position 25,841 of record NW_004798642.1, on the reverse strand, counting down.
TACAACTAGGCGGGAAGAAGACGTAAAAGATTATTAGTTTTATGAACATTGTAGGCTTTAATACAGTTTATTTCAGCAAGTAAGCCTCTAAAATGCAAACACCAATGGTAAAAAAAATAGTGTCTTGGGTGCTATCACTAGCGAGCACAAAAACTAAAAGAATATAATTCAATGCTGTTATACTCTACTCCTGTAATTGGAAGGAACAGCTCAACTCTTCTTTGCTCTTTCCTTTGCCAAGGTGGACCTGTGGGTCTTCAATAAGGTAAGGACTGGACATGCACCACAGATATACAGGTTAAACGTACTGTGGGCTAACCTTTGTCTTCTCTCATCAATTCAAGAATATTTTTTAAAAAATTTTTTGGCATGCTGAAAAATTGTCAAGAAATGAGTTACATGTCAGAGGATTACACCGTCAATGGACATACGTATACAATTTATCAAGAACTATTTATTTTCTTGTGTTGTTCCCCAAATAACTCAAGTTGTATAGAACTCAGAGGTTTAGAATAATATGTGGACTCTGTAGTAATCTAAAGAGTGATTCCTGTTGAAATATCAGCATTAATAACATTCGTCAGAAATAAGAGATAATTGTAGTAAGCACGTATGTGTTCGTTTTCCGCAATCTTGAAGAACATCATATTGTGCAATATATTGTCGTACATTATTCAATCTAGTATTTTTATCCATCTTACCAAAAAATATAATTTTTATCGTAAACACCTTTACCCTCTGGGATCTACCATGCCTTCCCCTGCCCCCATCTCTCGGATGAGAGGACTTGGTTGCTCGGGTAGGAGGGGGGGGGGAATCTAGCTCCCAATTGGTATTATTATTACTATTAGTATTATTATTATTATATTATAATTTTTGTATTTCAGCAACACACAGCAACTATGCTCTTAATAGCGTCTTTCTCTTCTTTATCTCCTCAAACAACTTCTCAATATAAACAGACACCAACATACCCATTCATTTTTCTTACAATCCCTCTGTGATGGAGTTGGGTTTTTGTTTGTGGCATTGCACCTACAGCCACTGCTTTATCTCCTACCCCGGGATGGAAGGAAAATCACAGAACCACCAGTTTTAGGTGCTATTCACAAATGATAGAATCCCATACGAGCTGAGACGCCGCCTCGGTAATCAAGGTCTCCCCCAGGTCTTAGTGGGCAACCAAGCTGGCCTGGTGGATGGTTATTGGAAGAAAAAGAAAATCAGAAAGCAGAGAAAATGGAAAAACAAGAAGAAAACACCCCCTACAACTGGTAACGGAAAAGAGAAGCTTAAAGACTTCAATGTTCTTCAGGCAAATGTCTGTGGCTTGGACAAGAAGAAAACACAATTGGGGAAAATTTTGTATGAAAGGAAAGTCCACCTTGCTCTATTACAGGAAACTCTCCATTCATCCTGTGACATAAACATCACTGGGTATACCCCTTATCCATGTAAATGTGAAGGTTGCCAAGGGATTATAACCTCAGAAATGACATCCAGGGTGAAGTAGAGCTCCTTAATTGGCACCCCACAGACTCACATAAAGTCATCCTGTGGTATGGCAACAGCAAGCTCATACTTTATAACATCTATTGTCCCCCAAGTAGCACTCTAAACTTCTTGGAACAGAGTACTATCTTTAAGAAGACGGTCATAGCTGGTGACCTTAATGGACACTCCCCCCTTTGGGGCTATGCTGACCAAAACAACACAGGTAAGAGGATTGAAGAACTATGTCTGTACTCTAACCTCATCCTTCTTCAAGATGAGGATTCAACCAAAACACTTCTTCACAGGAGACATGGGACCCTCCACAGACCAGATCTCACCCTGGTCTCTGCTGATTTACACAACAATTGCAGTGAAGAGGTGCTAGACTTTATATCTAGTGACCATCGTCCCGTTCTCACCAAAATCAGTATACTGAAATACAGACAAAGGAAAAGAAGAACCCGTTGGAACTTCAAGAAGGCAAACTGGGATCTCTTCAGAAAAACAGCTGAGGACACCGTTAAACTGGATGATCAAGACAATAAAAGTATAGACGCCCTTAATAGTGAACTCACCTCCACCATCTTAGATGCTGCAAAGAAGAGTATCCCACAGGGGTGCAGAACCAACTATAAACCCTTTTGGAACGAGCGCTTGGAGAAAGCTACAAAAACTAAAAATGATGCCAGACATGAATATGAGAAAGATCTAAAAAATATGGACAAGAAAATTAGATACAAAAGGGCCGTAGCAGAGGCTAAACTTGTCACCAAGGAATCTGAGAAGGAAGCCTGGACGCAGAAGTGTGAGGGACTCAATTTACATCAAGGTGGACGTGAAGCTTGGACACTTCTAAATAACGTCACTGGCGAAAAAGGAAAGAAAACCCCAAACCACTACACACAGAAACCGAAGTTCTCACCAGCGAGTTAAAAAAAGCCGAACACTTCAATAAACATTTTGCCTCCATTAACAAGAGCAGCAAAAGGAGTGACCTAGACAGGGGCCTACAGAGTGTTCTGAAAGGAAAAGAGAGAGATTTGATGACACCGAGTATCTTCCAGGACTTCTTAACTAAGCGAGAGTTGGACTGTGCAATCAAGAAATTAAAGAAGCGAAAAAGCCCAGGTCCTGATAAAGTACACAATGAGATGCTACAAAACCTTGGTGAAAAAGCCAAATTGCTACTTCTTAAGCTCTACAACAGAACATGGACTGAGGGAAATCTGCCTAAAGCTTGGAAACTAGCTGCTATAAACCCAATCTTAAAGAAAGGAAAGAAGGCCAAGGACCCTAAAAACTACCGCCCAATATCACTTACGTCCTGTATTGGCAAGCTCTGTGAAAGAATCTTCAATTCTCGTCTTTATTGGTGGTTTGAGTCTTCAGGTCTGATATCACAGTGTCAAGCAGGGTTCAGGTCAAAAGGCAGGACAGAAGACCAGCTCTTCAGGCTCACACAGAAAATCATTGGTGGATTTCAAAGAGGGGAACAGACAACGGCTGTGTTTGTGGATCTCCAACAAGCCTACGATAGAGTGTGGAGGAAAGGACTACTCTTAAAACTGCAGAACATGAGAATCAAGGGAAACATGTACTCCTGGATTAAATCATTCGTTACAGATAGACTTATCCAGACCCAGATGGATGAAACCCTATCTTCAAAAGCAGTACTGGAGGAAGGACTCCCACAGGGATCTTCTATCAGCTGTACCTTATTCCTTGTCTTCCTCAATGATGTTTCAGATGTTCTCAAAACAGAAAAAGCCCTTTTTGCTGATGACCTGGTCCTTTGGCACACTGGAAACTCGACAACAATAAGCAAACGAAGACTGCAAGATGATCTAAATTCCCTAGGAACCTATTGCCGTTTATGGAAGACGAAAGTAAATTGCGAAAAAACTGTCTACTCTGTTTTTACGAGAAGCTTTAACCTTGCAAATGCAGAAATCCCTCTCAAAATAGATGGTACCAACTTGAAAAAGGAGAATAACCCAGTGTATCTTGGAGTACAACTTGATAGCAAGCTCAACCTGAAACAACACACCAACAACCTTAGGAAGAAGGCTATGAAGAGACTTAATCTCATCAAACGACTTGCCAGTACCAACTGGGGATCAGACAAGAACACCTTGAGAGGCCTCTATTTGGGATATACCAGAGCTGATTTTATTATAATCTTGTTCTACAAAACATTTGCAGTAAAACTTCAAAGAACTCAATGGACACCATCCAAAACCAAGCTCTTCGTCTTATCTCTGTCGGAATGAGATCCTCACCGACTACGGCCTGTGAAATCCACACAAATATTGAGCCATTAGAAACTCGAAGAAAACGGGCAGCTTTAGAAATATATGAAAGATCTAAAAGGCTAGAAAATAACCACCCTAATAGAGTCCTTGTTGACAAGTGGAAACCTAATCAAAGACTAAAAAATACAAAATCTGTACTTGACACTGTTCTCAATCTCCAAGAAAAACATCACCTCCCTGAAAGACGAGAACCTCTGGAAAGAGTTCCCTCAACTCTCCCACCACATCTCACCATAGCAAAGCCAGAAATTAGGAAAACACTTTTGGACAAGAGCAATAAAAACAATATCCTGTAGCACTAAAACATTCTGCTCTTGAAACAATTGATTCCTATCCACCAACATGGATCCACTCATACACTGATGGATCTGCCTTTAAGGCAACAATCAACGCTGGATATGGGTCAGTGATCAACTTGCCCAGTGGGGGAAAAAAAGTCTTCAACTCCAGCGGGTCCTTCTGCTCCAATTTCATTGCCGAACAACAGGCTATCACCAACACAGCAAACTACATCAACTACTTGTTTGATACTAACCCACTTGCTACCACAGACATCGTTATATTTACAGACAGCCTTTCAACACTAGAGACACTTGAGATTGGGACTGATGTGAACAAAGATATATATATATTGCATTTGATTTGGAGTCTACATAACTTGATAAGTGGGCACCACGTCAGAGTAGTCCTACAATGGATTCCTGCCCACACTGGGATACCGGGAAATGAAAGAGCTGATGCTCTGGCAAAGAAAGGAGCTAGTCTCCCTCAGCCTGAAATTCCTACGAATTACACCACCTGCTGCAAAATGATCAAGTCAAAACTCAAGGAAGAGTGGATGAATGATTGGGCCACAGGTACGACAGGAAGGAGGATGTATGGCCACATGAATAAACCACTGGTCAAAGATCCAATCAATGAGTTGAGGAGGGGAGATCAATCCATAATCTTCCAACTTAGAACACAACATGTACCCCTCAACCAACATCTCAACCGAATTGGAGTAAAGCAGTCTGCTGCCTGCCCACTATGTGACTACCCCTCAGAGACAGTGGAACATCATCTGTTTTTCTGTAGAAAACTAACTGATTTAAGGGGATGTTTTCTTCCCAAGCTACCCCACACATCTAATTGCCTCTACTCCTCAAGACAACAGTTAGAACAAACATGCAACTATTACCGAATGGCATCATGCAGAAGAGTTAACGCTCAGATGCTACTGGATCGCTAACAACAACAACAACAACATCGTAAACACCAAAAACGTTTTTGTTCTGCACCATGTTTTCTCAGTGCTTGTACATTGCTGTGGAAAGGATCGACTCCATCAAAAATAAATTCAGGTACTCTTTGTTTTTCGTGCTGATTTTTTCCATGACACAGCGGCTAGTTAGTTCCTAGACCGCAGCTCCCTGAGAGTTATGTATTTCAACGTAAAACTTGACGGTAATGTGGAGAAATGAGAACTGGTAGATCTTGCTGCAGGCAATTTGGTTTTCCTTGAAGTTTTTCCTCCCAATAGAAAAATGATGTGGATGTCATCCTTTTTACTGAGACTCCGTGCAAATTGAGCACCACAGATAGATCATTTCTGCACTTAAAACGTTACGTACCTCAATGAACCTGGGAAAACCCTGAAAACCCCAGATATATTGAGATTTGCTTTTGTTGCTGGTGGGGTTTTTGGTTTTTTGGTTTTTTGTTTGTTTTTTGTTTGTTTTTTTGGGTGGGGGGAGGGTAGGAGGGCCAAGGTAAATGTATGTGATTTGTCGCATGTCCTTTTTTCGGGTACGTGCCATGTTAGTGATCTTATTTTGTATCAGACAAAAATATTTACCAGAATGTGATTAAGTAAATACAATGAAAATATTTGAAAACCAAGAAGAAACAAAGAAGATGTCGTGTTGAGATCTAATGGAGGATATTTGACAATTGTGGGGTAGCGTGGTGGAATCAGGCTCTCGTCAATTTTTGGGTATGTAGATTTATTGGTATCATCTTAAAGCTTGTTCACTTGTCTTTATTTCAATGAAAAAAATATCCATTTATCTTGAATACAAGTCGAGATATTTGCGAAAGAAGGAGGTGGGGGTCATCTGTTTTCAGAGGTAAAATTAAAGAGAAAATGGTCGCCAAAGATTAGTTATTTCCTTAGCTTAAGAGTACATGGTAACTGAAAATTAACATTTTTTGTGTCTTTAATCAACGTTTTTCAGAAAAATCCACTCATCAGATAAAAATTCACAAACCTGCGGAAAAATGCAAGTTTCTTCACTTTGATTATTTTAACGAGAGCCTGATTCCACCACGCTGCCTCACAATTCTTCTTTTAGATTTTTGTCCCCCGTTCTAGCTCCCAGAGGCTGTTCAGGGCGGGGAGAGACATACCCGTTTCCCACTCTCCTCGCACAGGCTGGAGAGACAGGGATTTGAAACTTTTGAGAGATATAATGTGTAAATTTTGTCAGCTCTAGACTCTAGCCGTTCTGACGAAAACGTTTACTCCACATTTGCTGGCTTCAGAGGGGAAAAAGATACAAGTGGAAGATTCTTTTGTTACATGTCTACGGTTACGTAGCTTCTTTAGACTGTGTGTATAAGTATAAGCAATCAAGGCTGTAGCAAATTTGTTAAGGTGCGAATTCCAAGCAACATGATTCCCATGCCTGTCTTTTCTCTTCTTTAAATTGCTAAAACTGCCAAAGGATGGCACTTGTACATTTTTACACCTACATCAGGGACATTACAACTACCTCACTTAACCTCCTTGACCTACATAAAATTGTTTGATCGGTCTGTGACAGTGCAGTCTAGGGTATCTATCCCACACTGTTCTCAGATAACGTATGCAAATTTGTGTGAAAGATTGTGTTAGATTTATTTGAATAAATTTCAAGACAGGACTAAACAAACGCTTTGTGATGTGTTTGAAAAGTGTCTTTTTGTTTGTGAATTATTTAGAGCTGAGAGTCTTTAGTGTGTATGAATGTATGTGTGTGTGCCTGTCTGTCTGTCTGTCAGTCTGTCTATTTGTCTCATTCACTCACTCTTTTTCTCTGTCTGCTTGTCTCTCCCTCAGTCATTCTCTATATTGTAGGCAAATTGTAAGTGTTTAATGCTACCACCGACACAATTAAGATTATTTCGGAGGCCGGCTACTTCAATCCTGCCTGTCAAGGTCAACCCCGGCTTAACGGAATACAACATCCCAGCAGATAGAAGGAGATACCCGCGAAAAGATTTCCCTCCTTGGGAATCGAACTACCATTTTGTGCATGCAATGGCAAAGAACCTTACCACTACATCACAGACACCACTTCTCTCTCTCTCTCCCTCTCTCTCTCTCCCTCTCTCTCTCTCTCTCTCTCTCTCTCTCTCTCTCTCTCTCTCTCTCTCTCATACATCCCCATTTCTTACACTTAGAAGAAAGAGGAGATCAGGTCTTTCAATATAGTGCAGTTATTTTCAAGTCCTGAACGTTCTGATGGAAATCGAACCAAGATCGTCTACTACAGAGTCCAGTGGGGTAGCAGCTGTATAACTGTATACCCGAGAGAGAGCCCTTCGAGTCTGTTGTGATATACATAATATCTGCGTATTATATATATTATTTATATAATCACAATCATGATAAAACGTGTTAACTACAAACTTTTTATTTGCCTTTTTTAATGAAACATTCTACAAAGCATGTTTCATGTGCTGGCTACAATTTATAAAAAGTAGGAGGGTTACTGTGATCTGCCAGGAAAGAGAAGGAGAAGGGAAAAAAATCAACAAGGAAAACACAAGGGTGCTGTTTGTTTGGGGTTGTTGTTGTTTTTTTGTTGTTGTTGTTGTTTTTTTTGGGGGGGGGGGGATTTGGGGGGTGGGGTGGATTGTCCGTGACACTCGTGGTGCATTCCGTGATAGTTAACCCAAGGGGTTGGGGGGGGGGGGGGGGAGCGAGACCGGGAGGGGGGGGGGGGGGCAGAGTCCAATAAATATTATTCACTCATTTTACTGCCTAGGGTTATTTCCCTTTAATATGGCAGAGTAGATAACCAAATAAATTGCGTTTTTAGAGAAGACAATCCCTAACTTGGAAGGTTGGCCTTAAGTTTTTCACTTAAGGCCAACCCCTCATAAAAAGCATATTTTGTTCGGCTCCAAATGTCATTTTAATTGTTATGTCCCTTGGGTACGAGACGGGGGAAGATACGCTTAGGCCACATTTTTTTTTGTTCAAAAAACATATTTCCGAAGTCTGTAATCTTTTTCATAACTATAACAGAAAAAATTGGGTCTGTCACATTGTTATATATATGTTGTAGTTTTTGTACGCCAAAAATGAGTACCAATCGATCAAAATTACGAGAGAACATGTTTTGAAAAGTGATGCAATTCCCTTTGTATCAGACGTTTACTTTTTATTCATAGTATAAAAATCAGGACTTTATAACTTTTCTCCTCAGTGTAATGTAAAAATTTTTGGGTCTGTCACATCATTATATATTTGTTGTAGTTTTTGTACGCTAAATATGAGTGCCAGTAAATTGAAATTAAGTGAAAAATACGTGTTTTAATATTGATGCAATTCTCATGTATCAGATGTTTGCTTTTTGTTCATAGGCAAAAGTTAGGACTTAAGTTCTCCTCAGTGCAATGTAAAAAATCTGGGTCAGTCACATCATTATATATTTGTTGTAGTTCTTGTTCGCTAAAAATGAGTACCAAAAGATTAAAATTACGAGAGAAATACGTGTTTACTTTTTGTTCATAGGATAGAATTCAGAACTTTTGGTAAGAAAAATCGCCATAACTTTTTTTAATAATTAAGATATCATAATTACTTAAACTGTTTTATGATCATTAAAGCAAGGGCTTTCCAAAGGATGTTTTGTAAAATTAAATGGATATTTAGTAGGTGCTCTGGTGTGGTTTTCTCTTTCGTTCTTGTCAAACATTTCTTGTCCTTATGTCTCCTCCTTCTTTCCTTTGTATGTTACTCTTAGGTAGTAACACCAAAGACAGGGTATACACAGTCTTTGGTAACACTTTCAATCTGCAGCACTTAATTATAACTAAATTATTGTGTTGCAATAGTTGTAAAACTCTCATTACAACTAAAACTTTTGTAAACTTTCTGTCTACTCTCTGTCCGTCTTTCTTTCTTGATTTCAGAAACGGTAAGTCTAGATCTATTAATTTGTTCCAAAGTGATGCTTGGTGATGTGAATTTTTGTGAAAGAATGACAATGAGTAATTTGAATAAACGTCAAGACAGGACATGACAAAAACTGTTTGATCTGTGGTTGAAAAGTGTCTTTTTTTACTTCTTTGTCAATGAATTGCATGTACAGTGGAAACCTGATATAACAGGGATGGTGGGAGTCGAGAAAACGTCCTGTTATATCCGATCCCTGTTAAATCAGAAATGCAAGGAAAGTGAGCATTTGTGGACTAATCCAGCTGTACTTATTCATGGGTAGTTTCCTTTGCCACAAGTACCCATGAACAGGGGTTTTGGCACCAACTTTCTCCACTGCCTCACATCAGAAGAGCTTGGTCCACAGCATCTGCATCGGGTAGTCTCATCTTCTTTCGATCCAGAGCAAACTTTCCATTGGAGTATTCTGCCACTATCTTCTCTCTATCCTTGATAATGGTGTGAATCGACCCTTGTGAAATGTCGAACTGACGACAAATCTTTGCCAGTAGAGCTTGCTTCTTGACAAAAGCCTGGATTGTTTCGTATTTTTTGTCAATTGAAAGGCATTTTCTCGTGCGCTTGACATCGTTGGTGACACATTACGCGTGTGTGTTGCTAGATCTATGTTTCGGGCTAGATCGAGATCTGTGGCACTCGCAGCCCTCTCTCGCTTCACACGCTGCGTGTGCTTGTAGTGGCATGGCTTGCATGGGCTTGCTCCATCACTGCGTTACTCTCTCTCTCTCTCTCTCTCTCTCTCTCTCTCTCTCTCTCTCTCTCTCTCTCTCTCTCTCTCTCTCTCTCTCTCTCTCTCTCTCTCTCTCTCTCTCTCAACATCTTTCCATATTGTTCAGTTATTCCAAAAGCAGAGTTCCTGAACATTCTGTTGGGATGCAAACTTATCATGATACCTGTTACTTAGTAGAGAGGACAAAGAGTAAATGAGAGAGAGAGAGAGAGAGAGAGAGAGAGAGAGAGAGAGAGAGAGAGAGAGAAAGAGAGAGAGAAAAGAGACAGAGACAGAGACAGACAGAGGGAGCAAGACAAACAGACAGACAGACAAACAGACCAAGAGAGACATAGAGAGAAGTAGAGAATGTCATGTACTGATATGTCTCTGTAGTCTACATAATTATTAAAAAGATGTCAGTGCATAATGTAAGTGATCTTCAAGTCACAAGAGAACTCAGGATTTTTTGTTTTAAGAGATGTAAACCTTTGCGTGCTTCACCAGTCACTGTCACCACAGACATACATTTGATGGGCTGGAAGAAAAAATATCAGATATGTCCGATTTTTAAAAGGTTTTTGAGAATTTTAATTTCGATTTTTCAGACTCATTCTCGTAGAAAACAACAGTTATTTTGTGTATTATATATCTGTAGAACCTGCTGAACATCATAGTTTGTACATGTAGGCTACTTTTACCCTGATACATTCAACCGCTTTAAATTCATTTCATTTTTGTACTTTGAAAAGTCGGTACACAACCCCTAGTTTGACAAAAGTGTGACATTCTGTTCTTTCATCGAGACCATCTGTAACTCGGTAAATGCATCTAGACGTGCTAGAAAAAATATTTTCAACAAAAAGAAGACAAAGTGAACTCATAAGAATTATAGTAAATTTCAAACATATTTATTAAAATGGATAGTAATATAAGGCACACTACAGAAAATTAACAATAACAACATTTATGCAGCATTCACTTGTTCATGAAGTCATTAAAATATTTCAAATCTATAAAGTTATTGTAAGAGGCACAAGTCATTGTGAATTGATTTGAACCAGTGAAATAAAGCAAACAGAATCATTTTTTCAACAAGTCTACCACACCTGCAAACTCAACAAACAGAATTTCAACGTCTCAAGTCAAGAGACGATTGACATCCTACAATACAGCAGCTCTGACCTGTTCCAGGTTGTTTTTAGTTGGTGTCTTTCACGCCCCCATCAACACAATTTAGATTATCTAGGAGGCGGGTTTTGACCCTGCCTGTCAGGACCAACCCGGATTGAGAAGGATGCAAAATCCCAGCAGAAAGACTGAGATAATCGATGGAATCTTCTCCCCACTTGGGAATTGAACTTGAGTCTCCTGCATGCAATGGTGAAGCACCTGACCGCTACACCACAGACACCAGTTGCTTCAGGGTGGCTTTGTTTGGCTTTGAAAATGTCCTACTTGATGACAAAATCGATGACAATGATGACGATGGTGATGATGATGATGACAATAATGATGATGATGAAGATGATGGTGGTGGTGATGATGAAAATGACAAGAGTTTCCTTGCAATTTTAAGTATAAGAATGTTACCTATGCGTAAATTTGCATTTGGCAGACTGGCAGTGGAAGCAGAAATCACAACAATCTACTTTTCTAAAACTGGAATAATACAAACATATTTTGTTGATAAATGTTTACGTAGATCTTTGTTAGATAGCCTTGCTATCTCAAGTATATCTGCGACATTTGGATTGTTTTCACAGGTACACACACAATCACTTGTTTGTTTAAGGAGAAGTTTTACTGCGCTTGCAACTGCACAAGGTCATATGAGCGCCAAGTGGTGGATGTCAACAGAGAAGTCCTTACAGGGAATCACACTTACTCTGTTCACCTCTCTAGCTTCAACAGCACAAAGTCTGCTTCGACTATCAAGGCACCCCGTAAATAGTGGGTTACAAGAGGGCGACAAAAATACAAAAGAAGTAGTGGAGAAATAACAATTAAATAGTAAGGATTAGGACAGAAAAAGCAGCAATTCCCTGTTGCAGGTCAGGCACAGTTATGAGCGTGACATTGATGAATCAGCCCATTTACAATTACAATTCTACTGTGCATAAGAACTTGAGATGTTAATGTCCCCCCCTTTGGGAATGGCCTAAAGACACTTCAGTCAGTAGCACCGCCCCGGGGGAACACACAATCTCTAATCTTCAAACACGTTCATCATAAGCCTACTATATAATAAATCACCGAAGTAAAAGTACATCACAATCCTTGGAACGGTTTTCTTTGTCAAAGTCAACGAGGAACAAATTCCATCACATCAAAAATGATGGCAAAAAACAAGACAAGATCAACTGGAAGATACAGTTGTGGTAGCACAGTCAAGTGTGCATAGTTAGCTCTGCTAAACAAAGATGAGGAGGACCTGGGTTTGAATCTCCAGTGGGGAATTTTTCAGGTATTTTGAGAGTTTTCAAGACTTTCCTCCCATTGTGACCAGTTTGATCCTGCTGGATGCGAACGAAAAATTTGGAGGTCCAACCTGTTACGTTACCAAATATGTTGAAAGCTCAGACAGGGGTGTGAACCCATACCATACACCAGGAAGCAACAAACATTTTTCAAAGTGGGCGGACAACTGAGAGAATGCAGAGCATGGACCCGATAACAATTTTGTTCAATACAAGACACTGGGGATGAGCTAGAAAATATTAGGGTTGAGCTAGAAAATAATAGGGATAATCTAGAAAATACTGGGGATGAGCTAGATAATAATAATATTAATAAGAATTATCTAAAAAATACTGGAGATGAGCTAAAAGATATTACGAATGAGCTAGAAAATAATAGGGATAATCTAGAAAATACTGGGGATGAGCTAAAAAATATTACGAATGAGCTAGAAACTACTTGGGGATGAGCAACAAAATGTTAGGGACGAGCTAGAAAATACTGCGGATAAGCTCAAAACTATTAGGGATGAGCTAGAAAATAATAGGGGTAATCTAGAAAATACTGGGGATGGGCTAGAAAATATTAAGGATGAGCTAGAAAATACTGAGGACGAGTTGGAAAATATATGGGATGGGCTAAAAAATACTGGGAATGAGCTAAAAAAAAATATGGATGAGCTAGAAACAATGGGGACAATCTAGAAAACACGGGGGATGAGCTATATAATAATACTAGCTGGGTCCCCTTTTGATTAAAGGGATGATCGGTACATTATCATCAACTGAAAGTCATTGGCCTACTACCTCGACCTTTGCGAGCGTGAGGGGTTCCAACTGCAGAACGTCGTTTTCTTTTCGGCATGGTCAGGCGCTATCTAGATCTAGATTCTAATCTAAGACCTGTTGACGTTGTTCCAAGTAGCAAGGAGAAGAATTTGACAAAGGAGTCCAGAAAAAGCGAAGATGGGCATCAAACGAAAGGATCACAGTTGAATTTAGCTCCAAGTAAAAATAGAAAACATGAGGCTAGATCTATACGGGTTGCACAATTAAAATAGTGCTCAGTATTGCGCGACAATGCGCGATAGTACCGAACGGAAGTACAACTTGAAATAAACAAACCTGGCGGATTTTCTAAAATTACAGAGACAGAAGCATCGGCCTACAAAAGCAATCAGCGAAATAAAGAAATTTAGCTTTTTGCAGCAAAACTGTCTCAAAAGTGACAAAACGAAGGGCGTCATGATAATTAGGGAGAATATTTTAAAGAATCTTTTGGCGAAAACCGCATGTCGATCGATGCGGCAATTAAAAAGCCTTTTGAATAGCAAAATTCGGATACCACAAATAGATAATAGAAGAATATTCTGGAAAATACTGGGTATGGGCTAGAAAATATTAGGGAGGAGGTAGAAAATACTAAGGAGGAGCTAAAAATAGTGGGGAATATTCTGGAAGAGCTAGAAAATATTAGAGATGACCTAGGAAATACTGGGGATAAGCTAAAAATTATAAGAAATGAGCTATAAAATAATAAGAATAATCTAGAAAATACTTGGTATGGGCTAGAAAATATTAGGGTTGAGCTAGAAAATATTGTGGATGAGCTAGAAAATAATAGGGACCATCTAGAAGATGGTAAGGATGCGCAAAAAAAGAGTGAGGAATATTGGGAATGAGCTAGAAAACACAGGGGATGAGCTAGATAATAATAAGAATATTCTAGAAATACTGGGGAGGAGATAGAAAATATTACAAATGAACTAGAAACTACTGGGGATGAGCTAGAAAATATTAGTTAGGGATGAGCTATAAATAATAGGTATCATTTAGAAAATACTGAAGATGAGCTGAAAAATAGTAGGGAATATTCGGAATGAGCTAGAAATTATTAGAGAAGAGCGAGAAAATACTGGGGACACGCTGGAAAATATTAGGGATGAGCTAGAAACTACTGGTGATGAACGAGAAAATATTAGGGATGAGCTAAAAAATTTCGGGGATGAGCTAGAAAATATTAGGAATGTGCTAGAAAATAATGGGGAATATCCAGGATGATCTAGAAAATATTAGGGATAACCTTGAAAATACTGGAGATAAGCTAAAATTATTAGGGATGAGCTAGAAAATACTGGGGATGGGCTAGAAAATATTACGGAAGAGCTAGAAAATACTGGGGATGAGCTTAAAAAATAGTGGGGAATATTCGGGATGAGCTAGACATGAGGGGTTTTTCTGATCCACTCAGTTATCCACATCTCTATGTCTGCTTCATCTTTTGTCCAGTCAAATCTACCGACAGATCCTGATGATGACCATCTCTGAGTAAGCAGCACTGATGTCCCCTTCAACATGGTAGCGTTGTGAATGTTCTCCGGACAGATAGTTGAACATTTCTGTCAGGTTCTGACGTTCTGAAGACATCTGTCAGTGGAAAGAAAAAGAGAAAATGTTTTGGTACGGATTGCAACAACCGGTACATAAAATAACACGTGTAAAATAAAAACTTTTTGATTCATTATGAAGTGATACAGGACTTAGGCTTCAGATTTCCAAGAACTACAACATTTATAGATCCATGTGACAAGGGCTATAACTCAAGGACAGTACAACTAAAACTCTAAAACTGAAAGCCTGACAGGCACAACATAAAATATTTGTTGCCAGATAGTTAAAACTAGAAGTATATCATTGCTCCGTGGATTAAAAATGGGACAAGAGTTTATTCAAAATTTTTCAACAGCTCCCAGATACCATAAGTTAAATAAGATCATACTGATGTCATATACAAATGGCAACATTATCTTCTAGAATTGTTCCTTGTTTAATCCACACAAAAAAACATTTGAAGTTCAAGAACAAATTGCAATCTGTACCAATGAATAAAGTGCTGAATCTACAAGAGACTGGGGTGCCAGAGAAATCACAAAGTAGAGTGGAAATTGTCCAAGACAGCCACCCATTATTGAGGAGAAAAGTGATTGTTTTAGACAGATGGTTGTCTAGCACAGGTGTTATTATAATTCAGGAAAACACAAAGGAGGAAGTGGGAAGTGGCCGTTTGTACAGGTGATTGTCTTAGACAGGTGGCCATTGAGGCAGGTTCAACTATAGTTGTAATTTGAAACCTGAAAATTCTCACAAGAAATGTACACCGATGATATTTTCAGTGACATTTTTTTTACATTCTCACCAAACACAGTTTTCTTCCCACACACAGGTAGAGGAGCGGTCAGTGAGATACTGACTCTATATTGGCACTGGCTTGACTGGCCTCAGACCACAGGGATTGTCTCTCACGTACAGCAGGGAACACTGCTGGGGATGACAAATGACAATCCTCTTCTTTTCTTTCTTTCTCTCAACAAATTCACATCTTAGTAATTTTTTATTTAGCCTATACTATAAACAAATATGAAATTGATAATAATACAAATAATAATAATGATAATAATAATAATAATTATAATAATAATAAAAACAATAATAATAGTAATAATAATGATTCTGATAGTGACGATCATAATAATAACAATTACAATACTAATAATACTACTACTAATCACAATACAAATAATAATAATAATATAAACTATAACATGGATAGGTCGAGCACAGAAGATTCAAAATCATGCATTCGTTGAACTGTGCACGCATTCCCATTTTTTCTTCTTCTTCTTTATCTTTGTAAGATATCCCTGGAACTACGGATCCCTCAAACTACAGAGGCCGGTCCTGACGAATTCGAGCTATCCGTGTTACTCTGTAATGATACTGATAATAAAAATGATAAAAATAACAATAATAACAATAATAATGGCAATAAAACTAATAATAACAATTTTAAAAATTTAACTCATTCGCTACGCCGAGCCGTGGGGGGAGGCGCGGCTCAAGTGCCGTCAGTACGTTAAGCCGCCGCCGCCGGCTCGAGAACCGACGTTCAATTTTAGCTTGGTTTCTATTCCAATCCACTTATCCATGTTAAAATAAAGGTCATAATATAATGTTGACTTCCGGGTCAAGCGTTTCCACCGAAAATCTGAAGTTTTGATTCAGTTTTGAAACATGATTTCGTAGTTTATTCGACTTTGTTATTTCGCGAAGCCCAAATTATAGCCCAGACACCAGTCTTAGTACTTTTACACAACAAAATGTATAATTATTTTGCTCACTAAAGAAGTGTAGGACTCTTCTTTATAAAATTGATACTATTGGACGCAAATTGCCGGTGCACTGTAATTGAGAAATCAATATTTTTGAGTGCTAGATCTAGGCCTAGATCTAAATAGTCAAAATATTTTTTTCTCCCCAAAATCACTACTTTTGGGTAAAATTAATCAAAAAGTACCACTCAAGACATGTATAGGTTTATTCCAAGTGCAATTCTGAATAATTCCATATAAGTTACGCGTATTTTTTTCTGTTTGTGATCCTTTTTTCAAAATTATTTTAAAAATTATTTTTTTTCAATATCGGATGTTATGATCCAAATGTACAAATATAATGGAATGTATGAAAATAACTGCACATTTTTCAATATTTTCCTGTTCTATATACAGTTATGGTTATTTTGAGGTATCATTTGACTAGGTGCAAACATGTTTTTTTAGTTTCACCTGAGATTATAAATTTTTTATTTTCCAATTTTATCCGCATCCAATCACAATTGTGTTGCATAATCGCCTCTTACAGGAACAAAAGTTGAAAAATACGCAAATAAATAATGCAGGTGTATTCTACAAACCATACTGAAAATGTTGGTATATAATATGTTGATATTTATTTGAATTTATGGCCCCAAAGACCTGTGAACTGCGCACTAGTCATCATCTCATTTCGCCCTCCCGAAAAGAATTCGTCCACAAGCCGAAAATAATACGTTGCGAATGAGTTAAAGTAACAATAATAATAAAAATCGTTCATCCGTCCATGTTTGACAATGATCAGTGCATCTGCAGAAGGAATGTCCTTCATGTCATAACGGCACTATTACAATCTTACAATCTTTTCTTCCATAACTGGATTGCTAAAGATTTACATTTCTACTGTTAGGAGTTGTTGGGAAGAAGTAAAAAAATTTTTTTTTAAATTCTTGACCCCTTAATTAAACAAAAATTTATCTTTGGGCCCTAGATCTATATTAAAAACCGCTCTTTCGATGCATACACAGGATCACTAAAGTAGATGACTTACAGTAGCCTTGCCTACAAATTGCTCATTTTGTTACAGCGACACCACCCTGCCCCCACATTTCAGTGTAAGCTTGTTGACTACATCTCCCTGTAGTCTAGACGTCTCCACGCGAGTCTCGAAAATTACTCACCCAGTCTGTAGAATCGCATTTCTTAGGCGAATGGTTGAGTGTAGTGTTGAGGAATATGTGTCTACTTTTAAATGTTTTAAAATTAGGTGTATGTTAATCCCCTAGTTTTTTTTAACCCTCTTTCGGCTTACATCAAAGAAAACGTGTCCCATAAGTGATAGAAAAGCCGTTTCCGCTATGATGCTTCATCAAAACTTATTTTAAAAAATGAAACCAAAAAAAACAAGAGTAGCTTTTCAACACAAATGCTGTCACAATGATAGGTCTCAAATACCTCGCCTTGACCTGAATAATTGATGGGGGAAAAAAGGCAGAGGCCAAGACCAACAGGTTGAAAAAATCTTAACTTCGAGGGTAATTGTCTAAAAATGTATCCCTCTCAACCTGGGTTGGCCCTGACAACCTGACTGACCTAAAAAGTGTTGATGGGGGTGTAAAACATTTACAATCATTACAATCAATCTTTAATTTGTCAGAGAGAAATGTTGACTTGTCCACAAGACAAAACCTGGACTTACTGTTTGCTGTCCACTGTGTTATCCAGCTACCGATGGCGCCACAGAGCTTAGACCTTGCCTGGATCCGAACCGTCAAGATGTCTTTGTCGATGAAAGCTTCGTATTCTATGATCAGGGGAGAGAACTATGGCTGTATCTCAAGGAAGGGCAAGACTTCCATGGCACTCAGGTACGGACGACTGTTGGGATCTGAGGCAAAATAAAAATGAAGCAAGTACGTAATAATAATAAATAATAAATAACATTTATATAGCGCTCAACCCCGATTAATGTACACAGGCAACCAGAGGATCTTGAAAAAGCAAAAGAACGGGGTGACATATCAGTGGTTCTCTAAGGCCACTAAATGTATGTTAAAAATCATTGTGGAACGCTACCAAAGATCGTGTATTATAGAGAACCTTTGATGGTATCAGCTAAAACTAGTTCACAAGGTGGCATGATAGAATAGATAGAATCTGCGGCAAAGAACAGGATCATGAGAGCACGGACGTCGGTAATGTATGAGATGAGTCAACATAGGTGTAGAAGTAGATAATAAAGAAAAGTCAACCATTGGACCACGGTGTTGAAGGGAGGCCAGAACAAGAACATTGTGTGACTGGTCACAGATGAGAAGATGGACACAACATATGAAAGGAACATAAACAATATTATCCCAATCCTGATTGAAATAGTTTTATGGATTACATCCCTTTAACCTTTTTCCAAATGGCACAAAAAGAAATTTCACTTCCTTACCACGCCTGTTGTGCAAGTTTTCAGAAACACCCTCACCTCCAGTGGCTGGGCAAGCAGGAATTCTGTTTCAAGAAAGAACAAAAATTGCAAAAAGAAGGATGATTTAAAGGACACACATCGCAGTCACAACTCTCCATTTACAAAGCTGCCAACTTTTCAAAACAAGAAACAGACTCTACCCACAAGGTGGGTCAAGATAGTGGGCACTGGCCAAGTAACCCCCCCTCCAAACCTTCCATATATACATTTTTATGTATTCAATAAATTCACAGTCAACAGCTTGCTATGGTAACAGACACAACTACAATCAATCAATTGTCTTTGTTCTCATTATTAATTTATTGCTTTACACACAAACACACACACACAGTATAATTAAGTGCACACACACAAACATACACTGGACAAGAACAAGACCATGTTCTCATTATTTGATTTACACATAAAACACACACACTATGATTAAGTACACACACACAAACACACACTAAACAAGAACAAGACCATGGTTTACTTTGGAATGTTCAAATAAGAAAAAGTGGATGTTTTAGGTAGAAAGCTTCTCTCCATAGCAACAGACAGTTGATCCACCGATGTGAGGGACCAGTTTTGGTGCTCTTTCAAGCCACTTTCAGCACAGGTAGAAAGTACAGATTCTATGGAAATAGCTGGGGACAGAGAATACAATTTCCTCACATCAGAAATAATCAAAAGTAAGCTCCTAATTTTATCAGTTTTTATAGAGACATCCGTCTGAAGTCAATTTTCTCAATGAGCCTTAACCCTATCCATACACCCTGGGGTCATTTAGTTCCCACGGGGTTGTATTCTTCACATTTTTAGAATACTTTTAGTACCAAGGTCACTTTGAAACTTTTAGTATTTTTCCAAAAATCATTTTGACAGACTGCTATTCTGATTAAAGAGTAAATTACCTCTTTTGAAAGTGGTGGCTCAGAGTTCCCCACGTCGTGAAAGTAAAACACGACGTACGGATAGGTTTATTGAACTGTATGTTTCATCAACTATATCAATCTATTATCATAGCAAAAACATGAGAATAAACAAACACCAACAATGTGGCAATGACAGGAAGACAGGTTTTCAAGGAGCCTAGTTCCCCCTGATCGATCACACATATAACATCTTATTGGACAGTTTAGAACGTCCTTCGCCATCAGCATAACAGCTCATAAAATAGCTCTCTCTACTTTGTCATTCGTAGTGATGAGTACAGGTGGCTTCAACCGAAGAAAAAAAATCAGAGATATCATTTTATTTTGGTTTACCGCCATATGATTATCGGATGAACTGTGTTTGGTTTCAGCAGACACCACGTAAGTTTGTCTTCTTTTCCCTCTATGTTTCGCTAAAGTCTGTTGTTTCAGTAACATTTTGTTCTCCGGTTCCTCACCCTCCTCCAGTTTCTGGTTGACCATTGATCTCTCCTCCTGTCCAGGAGATAGACCAGGTCTCTGTCACTGAGGCACACACGTTTGTCTTGTGAGCAAATATCTCCCCACTGTAATGAAACAATAAAAACCATGTCATAGATACGTTAGGTAACCATCATCAGTTTTTTTATTGCATAAATCTATTTCAACAAATTTAACACATTTAATCTAGCATCATTATTGAAATAGAGAGATAGTAACGGGAGTCTAAAAAAAGAGGGCCCATTTAAAGGGCTGTTTAACATAGGTCATCTTTCAACTGGTTTCAACAAAACTTTAATTTTTTTTTAATTCAACCAAGGGTACGTTACAGATGTCAATATGAAAAACCATGATTGATTTTCTTCATATCTACAAATTTGATGTCCAAACAGTTACATTTTTACAAATATATAAATTGATAAGTGTTTTACGGCACACAATTGCAAGTGCATTAAGGTGAATATGTGCATGTGGGATACATTAGATCTAAACATTTTCAGTTGTGGAGGAATTATTTTACAATTTTGCCCAGGTGGCGGCCGAAGCCTACTCTTATCGATTTTGGACCATCAAAGGATCTCTAATGTGTGTAACTTAAAAACGGGACCTTTGAGATTTTTCGCCCTTATCCGACACGACTGGGTGTTAGATGCGACGTGTGGCTGAAAGACAGCGCAGTACGAAGGAGCGAAGAAGTAGCAGTAGAAAGGCAACAAAAAGAGTCAGGAGCCCAAAGGAGGGGGAAGGGGAGTAAAATGTGAAGACGGAATCAGAAGACAGAACATGATTAGAGAGCAGCTTAAAAGAGGTGAAAGGAGAACATTTTAGAAAAGAAAACTTTGAATTTCTGCCGCTGTCAGGTTTCGAAAGTGGGACATATTGAAAAGGCCACCTCTATTCTCACCCGGAGTGAGAATAGTGCAGGCGAGTCTTGTGGCTATTCTCACCCGGTGCGCGTTCACCAAATTTTGCGTTCACCCTAAACCACAGAATTCTACACTGTGATAACAGAAAAATTGTAGAATTCTGTGCCGTGAACAAACGTTCCATTACAACTGTAGCCTACTAAAAGCGTACAATTTTGTCTGTGGGCAGTGGAATCTTGATTACTAGATCTAATCTAGATTTAGATCTAGATTCTATCGGGATCTATAGATCTAGATTCACTTCCACAATGGTCATGTAAACAAACGGGACCGCAATTGTACAGAAGTGCCCCTAGATCTAGATATCTTGTTCTGGATCAGCAGGTAGTCACTGAGGTACCAAACACAGTGAGGCTTGTCAGCAAAAATTAAGATTAGATTTAAATCTAGATCTAGATCTAGATATCTAGATTCTAGACATTCTTCTAGGCCACAACAAGTATTACCGAACTTTGAACATCTGTAACTGGCCGAAAAATGAAGTAATATTGGTAATTTTGGTATCAAATTTCTCAGAAAAGCGAGCTCTATCCATCTGGCACATCAAAACAGTTGTGTGGGAAAAATTATGTACGAAATTTATACAATAATACTGAAAATACGGTCAAAGAGAGGTAACCATGAAAAATACTGAAGGGGGGGTGAGTTTTTAGGGTTATCTTCCCTTACTTTAATTAATATCCAAAGATTATAGCCTAATAGCTCACAGCATGACGTTCCACATGTCAGACATGGGTAATTTCTTACTCTTGTTGGGATTGCCGGCAGGCCCCCATTTACATGTACAATCTCTGAACCCCATCCTGCTTCCCACTAGCTCTAGTATTCTAAACACCACCATTCTGTCTCAAAAAGTATGCTACTAATTCGTCTGTTTATCCGCGCTTGAAGCTCTGTGTCTCAGAGTGTGTGGCATTACTTCCGTTTACACATGGGTGACAGCACTTCTGCGAAATGGGGTACTAATTAGTATAACATCTTTGCTTTAGCCGGAAATACGCCCGAAAAAAATAATATTCCATTAAAAAAAACATATCATGTTATACAGTTAGGAGAAGGTAATTCTCAGAGCAAAACAAGTTAATATGCCATTCATTCTCCAAAAAATATTTTAGGAGAGATAATTGCTGCTTTGCTAAACACACGTGCTTTTACTTTTAGCGAAACGATACAAATCCACCTTTTGTATTTCAAAGAAAAACCGAAACTAATACATGGTGTTTACACAAAAGATGATGACGAAAAAAAGAAAAGAAAAGAAAAAAGAAAAAAGAAAAAAAAAATTTTTTAATAGTAAAGATATAATGTGTACGCAAAGATCAATGATGTAGATACACATCGTGCCGGAACTACGCACGGAAAAAATAATATTCCCTTTAAAAAAACACAATCTAGATCTAGATCTAATATTATATTGACAGAAGTAGATAATTCACAATACAAAACAAGTTGGTGCTTTTTCGGTAGTTCCCACCCCCCTTATTTGAGCCTGGCCTAGATATCTAGATATAATCTAGATCTACATCTACATCTAGATTCTAGATCTAGATCTATACACGTTTGATTCAAACCTAACAATTGCAAAACATTAAATTGTGATAAAATTCAGGGGGGGCATGCCCCCCTGAAACCCCCCCACCTTATTTATATTAGGTTAGGGGGAAGCCCCCCTGAAACCCCCCTACTCTTGGGGCCTAAACCCGCGAATAACAATTGCGTGGTGGGAACAACCGAAAAAGCGCCAAAAATTCTGCTTTTGTATATTGTATCTAGAATCTAGATCTAGATCTAATTTCAAAGTAAACAAACATGAACTGGGTGCCCTCTCTTCAGTGAGCGGGACAATAGATCTGGGCTAATAATAATATGATTGGGATTTAGATCTCTAGATCTAGATATCTAGCTCTAGACCTAGATCTAGATCTATCTAGAAGATCTAGATTCTAGATCTAGATTTTCTAGAGATAAAAAATAACTTCCTCAGAGAAGATGGGAATTTTAAACCAAAACACAAAGTAGGCCTAGATCTAAATGCTTTTGGTGACATTTTATTATATACCACACATATCATGAGGAAGTTGACAAGGACTTACGAAGGAAAATGCTTCCCGTTGCTATGGAATCACTAAGGAGCTAAGGTACACTCTGTCAAACGGGGATTCAAATGCAAAGCGCATTGAGCTAATTTTTTGGAATTGCGCTATATAAATGCTAGATCTAGATCTAGATCTAGATTCTAGATCTAGATTCTAAATCTAGATCCTCTAGATCTAGATCTAGATCTAGATCTAGATCTAGATCTATATTATTATTTTTATTTTTTTTATATTATTATTATTATTATTATTATTATTATTATTATTATTATTATTATTATGATGATGATGATGATGATTATTATTATTATAATTTTTTAATTTTTAATTATTATTATTATTATTATTATTATTATTATTATTATTATTATTATTACTATTATTATTATTATTATTATTATTATTATTATTATTATTATTATTATTATTATTATTAAACGGATGGCAAAATCATTCAAAATGTTAGGAAAACTCGTCAAAGCTCGTTTCTCTATACTACCTACGGGCTACCCTACTATAGTAGGTCTGTCATCATTAGCACTGTTTGAACTTGCATGGATCGATCTAGATCTATCTAGATTCAAGATCTAGACAAGGCTGAAATGAGGTGCTGTCGCCCGCCTGCCATGCAGCTGAGCCCAAAAAACGCTCAAGTTCAAATTTGGGCGCCAGGAAGTTTGGGAGTATTCAAATAAATCTAGATCTGACCATAGAGTTACCTCCTTTTAAACCTATAGTGTACATCTATGGATCTGAATGACTCCCTATAGATCTAGACTAGGCCTATAGCCTTGATGTCTAGCCTATGTATAAGCAAACAAGTCCAAGGAAAATCTAGATCTAGATCTAGAGTCTAGATCTAGATGTAGACCTAACAACTTAAACGAAGTTGTAGAATGAACTGATGAACTGGTTCAAAGAAAAAAGAAAAAGGACCACTGTGTTGAAGGGAGGCCAGAACAAGAACATTGTAGGCTACTGTTTGTGACGCGGTTTTTCTTTTTCTCATGATTTGGCACGCTCTTTGTGTAGATCGACGCGATAGGTTACGAGCCATGTAGAGAGTAAATATAATTAATGTGCTGAGGGATGCAAAAGGTTTTAAAGATAACAAATTCTGCTTCATAATATAATGCTGCAAATGTTCAAACTTTAGGCAAAATTAAACGAGGAGAGAACTATATATATAACTGAAGAGAAGAAATTTGTGTCTAATGGAGGAACACAAAAAAAGAAAGAAAGAAAACAGCTAGACAAATTATGTAAAAAAGATGTAAATGATCCCTAAATTTTATCCCGAGCCCAGGGTGTCTACGCAAAGATCTACACTAGCATAGATGCTTATACAAATAACGATGGCATTATTTAATTTATTTATGTGTGCTCATCAATGAGCTTAGGCTGATGAGGGTACCAGTTCACGTTTTCTTTGAAATACAAAAGCTGAATTTGTATCGTTGGGGTAAAAGCACACATATTTGTCAGTATTTATCATGCCTGAAATATTATTTTAGAAAATGAATAACTCATAAACTTATTTTGTATTGTGAATTACCTCCTGCTTATCAGTCACATTCCTGATTCCAGAGGGCCGATACGAGTGCCTTGTTGTGGTCAGCGGTGCTAAATCTAGATACTGTTTGGGCGACGCACAGCAAAAGATTTCGATAAAATTATGTTTTTCATTTTAACAAGTGATTATGAAGTCCATCTCATTCATTTTTCTGAATTCTACTCACCCATGTAGTTTCAATGTGTAAAAGACCGTGTTTGGACTATTTGAAGATTGTCTAGTTTATTTAAGAGTAAACAATCACAAAAATACCTATGAGTATATTTTAGCGATAGACAAATCACATGAAAAAGAAATCAACATCAAAAGACTTCGTAGAATATCAATATTCTGTGCACCAACTGGCCTTTTATTCCTCTCTGGAATGGCGGCGCGCCCCTCAAGCTTGACACCCATGACGTCACAACTGAGATCTCTAGTCCTATTTATATATCTTTGATACACATTGAATAATGACGTGGATGTTTACACAAGGAAGGATGCGTAGCTAGTCCGATCTAAGGGAACTAATGCCCATGTCTCTCTGTTCAATTTCATTGTTATTTCCCTTTTAAACATTGCGCGCTTGTGATTAATTTTCGCATTTTATTTTTTCATTTTATTTATAATAATTTCGTAATCAAACATTACTTTAATTTCCAAGCGCCATTATAGTCTATAGCTTCATGAATTTTCTTGGACTTGGAACCGCGCCAACAGGCCAAGATCTAGATCTAGACTCTAGATCTAGAAGCCATGTTGGTGACCAGGGTAATAGCTCGAATTCGTCAGGACCGGCCTCGGTAGTTTGAGGGATCCGTAGTTCCAGGGATATTTTACAAAGATAAAGAAGAAGAGAAAACAGGACCGCAGGCACAGTTCGACGGATGCATGATTTCTAGTTTTCTGTTTTGGACCTATCCGTTTTGTAGTGTGTATATTATTTTTAGGAAGAGGCTAGAGAGACCAGGATCCTGGTCTGTCTAGATCTAGCCTGTGAGTCTAGAGAGACCAGGATCGTGGTCTGGTGTGGTCTATTGTCTCTAAAGAGACCAGGATC
>NW_004798641.1:113805-115341 GCF_000002075.1 Aplysia californica | reverse complement strand
TTTTTACTATAGTATCCATACGACGTGGGGAACTCTGTGCCACCACTTAACCCTATCCGTACGTCGTGTTTTACTATCGTATCCATACGACGTGGGGGACTCTGTGCCACCACTTAACCCTATCCGTACGTCGTGTTTTACTACCGTATCCATACGACGTGGGGAACTCTGTGCGAACACTTTCCTAAGAGGAAATTTACTCGTTAATCCGATCCGCACGCTTTGCATAGCAGTCTGTCAAAAGGATCTTTTGAGAAATACTGAAAGTTTCAAAGAGATCTTCGCACTAGAAGTATTCTAAAATGTGAAGAATACAACCCCCAGGGGTGGTGGAGGGGATACAAAATGACCCCCGGCGTACGGATAGGGTTGGAACTGAATCTCGTGTTGTTGGAAATAGGAAATGATTTTTAAAGCAAAGGCTAAAAAAACTGCGATTTATTGTTGACAAATTACCTATGTACCTCCACGTCCAAAATCTGTGTCATCATCACCCAGTGCCAGATCTGCGACAGACATCGGCGATCATTGGTATCCTTTCATTCTTTTGCTCGGATGCTGTTATAAAAACTAAGTTTCCCTGATTTTTCCTCGTTACCCATTTATTAAGGTTCCCCAAGTAGGTTGCTCTGGGCCTATCCCTGCCTCGTTTGCCTTCGATTTTGCAAGTAAGAGCTAAAATCTGTGTAAGGCTGTATATTTAGAGAGAATTGCCCAAATGTTACTTTTTTGAAGACTTGTGCTGGTAAATAAGATCAATAAAAATCTTTTTTGGGGCAATTTTAGATTTTCCCGTCTATCATTTGGCAGCCTAAAACAGCTCGAAAATGGATTCGACAATAGCAATACTCGAGTTTTGTTTTCTCTGCTATTTTCTTATAATTGTGTTTTTTGAAACACATGCTTAGAACTTTTTTTTTCAAGCAAATCAGCTGACACTAGGTTACTCCTTTTTTTTTTTTGACACTTTAAATAGAACAATTATTTGTATGTTGGAGCTTTCATTTTTGATTTCTGAAAGTTTATGTGAAAGAATTTAGAATCCAAATTGTTTTGTGCAAAATCGTTCATGGTTTTATCATGTAAAACAAAGTTGCCGCAATATGAGTACAAGACTTAATGTTTCAACGATCTGGCTCCATAAAGTCTGTTTATTTGCTACAGGAGTATATATGTCAACTCGAAATCTACGACCCAGTAATTCAAAACCAACTCTAGAGTGTTCCAGTGGGTGGTTGGAGGGTGCTCTATCATGTGTGGTTCGCTCCTTTTTTCCTATATCAAACATCTATCGTTCTTATCTCTCCTCCTTCTTTTTCGTGTATGTTACTCTCTTGTAACACCTCTAGTCTTCGGTGTTTGAATGACCTCATTGCTTTATTGTGTTGGAAGTATCTTAAACTCTTACTAAAACTTAAGAAAAAAGATTGTTCCTTGTAAAACAAAACAACCCCCCCCCCCGCCTGACTGAAGTGTCTTTAGGCCATTCTCAAAGGGGGGACACTTAACATATTCTTATGCACATTAGAATTGTAA
>NW_004798641.1:111584-112823 GCF_000002075.1 Aplysia californica | reverse complement strand
TGTGTGTGTGTGTGTGTGTGTGTGTTCTATGTCAGATTACGTGTGTGTGTGTAGTTGACAGACGTGCTGTACGTTGATTTACAGCTTATCTTATTGTGAAGTGCCTTGAGGCCCCAGGGAGTGAATGCTGTTGGGGTGGTCTTTGTTATAATCTTATTACTATTAATATTGGAATTTCAGTTAGTAATGCTATTTTTGTTGTTAATGCTATTGTTGTTGTTGTTAATGTTATTGTTATTGTTGTTGTTGTTGTTAATGATATTTGTTATTGTTGTTGTTGTTGTTAATGATATTTGTTATTGTTGTTGTTGTTGTTAATGATATTTGTTATTGTTGTTGTTGTTGTTGTTGTTGTTGTTGTTTTTGTTAATGCTATTGTTATTGTTGTTGTTGTTAATGTTATTGTTATTTTTGTTAATGTTAATGTTATTGTTATTTTTGTTAATGTTATTGTTATTGTGGTTTTTGTTAATGGTATTGTTATTGTTATTAATGCTATTGTTATTGTTGTTGTTGTTTATGTTATTGTTATTGTTTTAATGTTATTGTTATTTTTGTTAATGTTATTGTTATTGTTGTTAATGGTATTGTTATTGTTGTTAATGGTATTGTTATTGTTGTTAATGTTATTGTTATTTTTGTTAATGTTATTGTTATTGTGGTTTTTGTTAATGGTATTGTTATTGTTGTTAATGGTATTGTTATTGTTGTTATTGTTATTGTTATTGTTGTTAATGTTATTGTTATAATTGTTTTGTTATTGTTGTTAATGTTATTGTGGTTGTTGTTAATGTTATTGTTATTGTTGTTTTTGTCAATGCCATTGTTATTGTTACTTATGGTATTGTTATTGCTGATAATTTAATGCTATTGTTATTGTTGTTAATGCTCTTCTTGTTTTTTGTTGTTAATGTTATTATTGTTGTTGTTGTAAAGAGTCAACACGTTCGTCTCTGTCTCCTGTACCCCGCAGACCGTCTGAAACTTCCTGAGACAGCCTGAGACAGGCGCCGGTGAGACAGGAGACTTCCGGGCGACGCCCCCTCCAGCAGACATGAGACAGCTGAGACAGCTGAGACCGGCCGGCCGCACGTTGGGACTTGTCTGTCTGCTCGTGGCCGCACTCTGGGACCCGGCCTCTGCTGCTGGTGAGTTGGAATACAACTTATCTGTCTCATTGTCATAATGATGAGGATGATGAAGATGATGATGATGAGGATAATAATAAAAATAACAATA
>NW_004798641.1:107766-108860 GCF_000002075.1 Aplysia californica | reverse complement strand
ACACACACATGCATGCACGTCAAACACACACACACACACACACATACACACACACACACATTCACACACACATTACACGGACACATGTGCACACACATGCATGCCAAACACACACACACACACACACACACAGTCACACACACACATATACACACACATCTATTTTCTTATCACAGGCGCACGCTTACACATCGTGTCGAAATGAGCACATACAAATTCACATAATAAAATGATATGCGCAATGCAATTCGCAAAATGCATAAATGGATACATAATCATTTAAATAACATTGTACTGAAAATGAATCTACTAATTAAAAAAATGATGTAATTAAATGTGTCTTTAAAGATATTTTAAATGTAGACACAGATGTTGTATGTCTCAAGGGTTGGGGAAGAGAGTTCCAAACTGATGGAGCAAGGTGGGCAAACGATCTTTCAGTTATCAAATGTGAGGCAGCGTGGTGAAATCAGGCGCTCGTCAAAATACAGAAATTGGAGAAAGGGGCCTTTAGAAATTGTCATCAAATTTTTATCTTTTGGCTCAACTTCTTTAAAGTCTCTATAAAAACACATTTCCATGTGACTTTTACTGAAAAACATTTATTAAAGGCACATAATATGTCACTTTTTCTGTTTTCAAGGACTCTTTATCTATTGGAGTTCCCAGACTTTGGCGGCAATTTTCTTGCTAATTTCACCACTGAAACCAGGTGACCTCACGTCCTTGAGAAATATCTTGAGTTCTATTCAAGACAGATGGGTACTTATTTCATTGAAAGCAAGGCAAATAAATCAGCTTTCAGATGATACCAATAACTCAACATGCCCAAAAATTGACGAGCGCCTGATTCCACCGCGTTGTGACAAGCGTGTCCTCCCTCACAACATGTCCTCTCACAACATGTCCTCTCACAACATGTCCTCTCACAACATGTCCTCTCACTCTCCTCTCACAACATGTCCTCTCACTGGTCCTCTCACTGGTCCTCTCACAACATATCCTCTCACAACATGTCCTCTCACAACATGTCCTCTCACTGGTCCTCTCACAACATGTCCTCTCACAACATGTCCTCTCACAACATGTCCTCT
>NW_004798641.1:104885-106227 GCF_000002075.1 Aplysia californica | reverse complement strand
TTCTTCTTCTTCTTCTTCTTCTTCTTCTTCTTCTTCTTCTCCTTCTCCTCCTTCTCCTTCTCCTCCTTCTCCTTCTCCTTCTCCTTTTCCTTCTCCTTCTCCTTCTCCTTCTCCTTCTCCTTCTCCTTCTCCTTCTCCTTCTACTTCTCCTTCTCCTTCTCCTTCTCCTTCTTCTCCACAATAAATAGTTCATGTTGATGGATAATTCTGTAAGTACAATCCCCTTGAATTGTTTAGAGGTCAAACTTCCCCTTCCGGTCACGTGAGTTGAGTGGAAAACGTCTGTCATCTTAGTTGGCAAGTCTGTGTAGAATAAAACATATTGTGAAGTTATCCATGCCTTACATCATTTAACACAGTACTGGTACCTACCTACCTACTTACCTATCTACCGACCGATAGACAGACAGACCGATGGACAAATGGACAGACAGACAGACCGACGGACAGATAGACGGACAGACAGACAGACAAACAGACGGACAAATGGACAGACAGACAGACAGGCAGACAGAGACTGAACGACAGACAGACAGACAGACAGACAGACAGACAGACAGACAGACAGACAGACAGACAGAGACTGACCGACCGACAGACAGACAGACATACAGACAGACAAATGGACAGACAGGCAGACAGAGACTGACCGACAGACAGACAGACAGACAGACAGACAGACAGACAGAGACTGGCCGACAGACAGACAGACAGACAGACAGACAGACAGACAGACAGACAGACAGACAGACAGACAGACAGACAGACAGACAGACAGACTATGACAACGCAAACTTATTTACTTAACTAACATTAAAAATTTTTTCGCATCAAATATTGTGGGTTTTTTTCGATGTTTTTCAGGATCATTCTTTCAGTATAAAATTGCAGTGTGCAGATAAAGGCGGTGCTGGGGTGAGTTGTTTTTAAAAAATCCCTTGTGCTATTTTTTATTGGTGCTTGATATCATGTTATCTACGTATACGACATGGGGGCGCTTTTAACCCTATCCGTACACCCTGGGGTCATTTTGTACCCCCGGGGTTGTATTCTTCACATTTTAGAATACTTCTAGTACGAAGATGTCTTTGAAACTTTCAGTATTTCATAAAAAAAATATTTTGACAGACTGCTATGCAAAGTGTACGGTACGGATTAACGAGTGAATTTCCTCTTTGGAAAGTGGTGGCACAGAGTTCCCGACGTCGTATATTGTGGAGGTGGTGGTGGTAGTGTGGTGGTGGTAGTGGTGGTGGTAGTGTGGTGGTGGTAGTGGTGGTAGTAGTGTGGTGGTGGTAGTGGTGGTGATGGTCGTGGTGGTGGTGGTGATGGTCGTGGTGGT
>NW_004798641.1:99935-101161 GCF_000002075.1 Aplysia californica | reverse complement strand
TCAAACATATGACCACAACAAAAAGAAATGACAATATCAACCACCTACAGAGAAAGAAACAGACCACGATCTTCCGCCTACGAACAGAACATAATTGTACAGC
Organism: Aplysia californica; assembly: GCF_000002075.1. Classification (NCBI taxonomy): domain Eukaryota; kingdom Metazoa; phylum Mollusca; class Gastropoda; order Aplysiida; family Aplysiidae; genus Aplysia; species Aplysia californica. The sequence continues at coordinate 101,058 of NW_004798641.1, read as the reverse complement.
TCAACTTTCACTTGAACAGAATTAAACCAGAACTTCCCCCAATGTGTCCCTTGTGTGACTATAACAATGAGACTGTGGAGCATCACCTTTTCCACTGCACAGCCCTAAATGACATCAGAGCTACCCTTCTCCCTCCGAGACCTAACATTGACAACACACTCTACGGAACATTACAGCAACTGCAGCAGACCTGCACTTATCACTACATGGCATTGGACAGAAGGGCGAGAGCCCAGATGTTGCTGGATCGATAACAACAACAACAACAACAACAACAACAACAACAACAACAACTAACACAGTCCATGTGCAGAAAAAAGGTTTCGTGCTCTACACAAAACCAATAGCTCCTAAAAAAACAACAACGACAACAAATTCATACGAATGAGCACATACAATGTTAAGTCCAGGTTTTGCTTGGTATTTGTGACTATTTTGTGTTTTAATCTGTTAGAAAATAATATCATCAGAAGATGCTGTCCATTGCAGAGGCAGTAATATGTGAGGCAGCGTGGTGGAATCATGCTCTCGTCAATTTTTGGGCATGTAGAGTTATTGGTATCATCTTAAAATTTGTTCAATTGTCTTTATTTGGATGAAAAAAATATCCATTTATCTTGAATACAAGTCGAGCTATTTGAAAAATGATGGAGGTGGGGGGTCACTTGTTTTCAGAGGTAAAAGTAGTGAGAAAATGGTCGCCAAAGATTAGTTATTTCCTTAGCTTAAGAGTCCGTGGTAACTGAAAATTTACATTTTTTTGTGCCTTTAATCAACGTTTTTCAGAAAAATCTACACAGAAATGAGTTCTTTAATGGGCATGAAAGGTGTTGAGCCAAAAAACAAAAATTTGATAAAAATTGACAAACCTGCGGATAAATGCAAGTTTCTTCACTTTGATTATTTTGACGAGAGGCTGATTCCACCACGCTGCCTCACATATTCTTTTTTCATGTGATCTTCAATACATGTTCATTCCACCAATGCTGATTCACCTCAATACCTGCACTGATCCACGTACGTTTCTTTGATTTTGTACAACCTTTTGAGGTTTGATCAGGGAAAAAAAAAGTTCATTTATCTGACATCCTTTCCATATTGAGAGACTTCTATCTCCCCCCCC
>NW_004798641.1:96556-99003 GCF_000002075.1 Aplysia californica | reverse complement strand
GTCTATGTGTGCGGTCAGTCTTGCTATTGATGAAGAGATGGTTCCTGGAGTCTGTGTCGTCAATGTGCTGGTGAGACTTTCACACTGTTTGTGTGTGTGTGGGGAGAGGGGGGAGAAAGTGTTTTGTTTTAGTTGTTTTAGTAAGTGTTTCACGGCACTTGCAACACAATAAGGTCATATATAAGTGCCGAAGATTAGAGGTGTTACAAGAGAGTAACAAACACAAAAAAGGAGGGGAGATAAGGACGATAGATGTTTGTCTGTGTGTCAACTGTAGCCACGTTTATCTGTGTGTCAACTGTAGCCACTTTTTCATCTGTTTGTCAGCTGTAGCCACATTTTGAATGTGTGTCAACTGTAACCAGGTTTTGTCTGTGTGTCGACTGTAGCCAGGTTTTGTCTGTGTGTCAACTGTAACCAGGTTTTGTCTGTGTCAACTGTAGCCAGGTTTTGTCTATGTGTTAACTGTAGCCAGGTTTTCCCTGTGTGTCAACTGTAGCCACATTTATCTGTGTGTCAGCTGTAGCAATATTTTATCTGTGTGTCAACTGTTGCCAGGTTTTGTCTGCATTTTGTCTGTGTGTGAACTGTACCCAGGTTCTGTCTATGTGTCAACTGTAGCCACATTTGATCTGTGTGTCAACTGTAGCCAGGTTTTGTCTGTGTGTCAACTGTAGCCACATTTTGAATGTGAGTCAACTATTGCAAGGTTCTGTCTGTGTGTCAACTGTAGCCAGGTTCTGTCTGTGTGTCAGGTTTTGCATGTGTGTCAACTGTAGCCACGTTTGTCTGTGTGTCAATTATTGTAGCCACTTTTATCTGTGTGTCAACTGTAGCCAGGTTTTGTCTGCATTTTGTCTGTGTGTCAACTGTAGCCACCTTTTATCTATGTGTCAACTGTAGCCACGATTTCTCTGTGTGTCAACTGTAGCCACATTTTGAATGTATGTCAGCTGTAGCCAGTTTCTGTCTATGTGTTAACTGTAGCCAGATTTTGTCTGTGTCAGGTTTTGTCTGTATGTCAACTGTAACCGCATTTATCTGTGTGTCAACTGTAGCCAGGTTTTGTCTGTGTTTCAACTGTAGCCACACTTTTTAATGTGTGTCAACTGTAGCCATGTTCTGTCTGTGTGTCTACTGTAGCCAGGTTCTGTCTGTGTGTCAGGTTTTGTCTGTGTGTCAACTAGCAATATTTTATCTGTTTGTCAACTGTAGTCACGTTGTATCTCTGTGTCAGCTGTAGCCACATTATTTTGTCTGTGTGTCAACTGTAGTCACGTTTGCCTGAGTGTCAAATGTAGCCACGTTTGTCTGTGTGTCAAATATAGCCACGTTCTGTCTGTGTGTCAGGTTGTGTGTCAAATGTAGCCATGTTCTGTATGTGTGTTAGGTTTTGTCTGTGTGTCAGATATAGCCACGTTTCTCTGTGTCTCGACTGTAGCCAGGTTTTCTCTGTGTGTCAACTGTAGCCACATTTTATCAGTGTGTCAACTGTAGCCAGCTTTTTATCAGTGTGTCAACTGTCGCCACGTTTTCTCTCAGTGTGTCAACTGTAGCCACGTTTTCTCCCAGTGTGTCAACTGTAGCCAGGTTTTCTCTGTGTGTCAACTGTAGCCACATTTTGTCTGTGTGTCAACTGTAGCCACGTTTTCTCTCTGTGTGTCAACTGTAGCCACATTTTATCAGTGTGTCAACTGTAGCCACATTTTATCAGTGTGTCAACTGTAGCCACGTTTTATCAGTGTGTCAACTGTAGCCAGGTTTTCTCTCAGTGTGTCAACTGTAGCCACATTTTATATGTGTGTCAACTGTAGCCACGTTTTCTCTCAATGTGTCAACTGTAGCCACGTTTTCTCTCTGTGTGTCAACTGTAGCCATATTTTATCAGTGTGTCAACTGTAGCCATATTTTATCAGTGTGTCAATTGTAGCCACATTTTGTCTGTGTGTCAACTGTAGCCCCCTTTTTATCAGTGTGTCAACTGTAGCCACGTTTTCTCTGTGTGTCAACTGTACCCACATTATTTTATCAGTGTGTCAACTGTAGCCACATTATTTTATCAGTGTGTCAACTGCAGCCACATTATTTTATCAGTGTGTCAACTGTAGCCACATTATTTTATCAGTGTGTCAACTGCAGCCACATTATTTTATCAGTGTGTCAACTGTAGCCACATTATTTTATCAATGTGTCAACTGTAGCCACATTTTATCAGTGTGTCAACTGTAGCCACGTTTGATCAGTGTGTCAACTGTAGCCACGTTTTATCAGTGTGTCAACTAGAGCCACGTTTTATCAGTGTGTCAACTGTAGCCACGTTTTCTCTCTGTGTGTCAACTGTAGCCACGTTTTATCAGTGTGTCAACTGTAGCCACGTTTTCTCTCTCTATGTCAACTGTAGCTACGTTTTATCAGTGTGTCAACTGTAGCCACGTTTTATCAGTGTG
>NW_004798641.1:92535-93958 GCF_000002075.1 Aplysia californica | reverse complement strand
GAGAGAGAGAGAGAGAGAGATAGAGAGAGAGGGAGGGAGGGAGGGAGGGAGATGTATGTATGAGAGAGAGAGAGAGAGAGGGGGGGTGAGGAAGGGAGAGAGGGGGCATGGTCTCTGGCCTTCAGATGATCTCTGTAGTTTATGTACGTGGTTTACGACCCTGACGGTTACCCGCTTACCTAAGCCATTCACGACGATCACGGATGTATGTTTGAACAGGGGAGATAGTCACTGTAGGGTTTTGTTTTTTTTGTAAATGTTTTACGGCGCTCGCAACTGCATAAGGTCGTATGAGTGCGCTGGACACATTAAACATTTTCAATTGGTAGGAGATTTTGAATTTTGCCGGGGCGGCGGCCAAAGCCTACTGTTATCGATTTTAGACCATCAAGACATCTTTAACGTTCGCAACTTGCACACGGGGCCTCCGAGATTTTTCGCCCTTACCCAAGAAGGCTAGGTGTAGATTTTTCCTACCAGAAGATTAGGGGTGTGGCAGAAAGACAGCAGTAAGTAGGAGCCAAGGAGTAGCAGTAGAAAGGCTGCAGAAAGAGTCAGGAGCCCTGAGGAGGGGGCAAAGGAGGTGAGGGAGTAGGGGCAGAAAGAGGAGACGAAAGCAGACAACAGAACATTGCTAGAGGAGGTGAAATAAGACAGTTTTAGAGAAGAATTTTTTTCCCGTCGCTACCCAGATTCGAACCTGGGACCTTTGAATGAGAGGCGAACACCTTATCCTCTAGGCCACGAGGGCAGTGCTACTGACTGAAGTGTCTTTAGGCCATTCCCAAAGGGGGAACATTAACATGTTCTTATGCACAGTAAAAAATTGTAAATGGTCTGATTTATCAATGTCATGCTCATAACTGTGCCTGAACTGCAACAAGGAGCTTCTGCTTTTTCTTTCCTAATCCTTACTATTGTCATTTTCCTCTACTTCTTTTGTATGTTTGTCACACTCTTGTGACCCGCTATTTCTGGGGTGCCTTGATAGTCGAAGCAGACGTTGTGCTGTTGAGGCTAGAGAAGTGAGCAGAGTAAGCCTGATTCCCTGTAAGGACTTCTCTGTTGACATCCACCCATTGGTGCTCATATGACCTTATGCAGTTGCGAGCGCCGTAAAACCTCTTCTAAAGCTAAAACTAAACTAGAATTGATCCCGCCCCTCCCCTCTCCAGACATTCGTCTGAACTCCTCCACCGGGGAACTATTCCTGGATAAACCAGTTGACCTTGACAAACTGACGTCAGAGCGGAGCATCATCGCCCGGGCAGAGGTCTCTGATGGCGGGGACAGCGCAGTCGCCAACGTCACCCTCCTATTTGAATATGTAAATGAGCACCGGCCTGTCATCCAGCCCCTGGTCGGAGCAAGCATCTCGGAGAACGCCACTCAGGGCACACACCTGGCCCAGGTAATAATAATA
>NW_004798641.1:87103-91977 GCF_000002075.1 Aplysia californica | reverse complement strand
ATAATAATAATAATGATAATGATAATGATAATAATAGCAATAATAATAAGCAGAAGGACGATAGATGTTTAATAGGAAAGAAGGAGGAGAGATAAGAAGAGATAAGGACGATAGATGGTTGATAGGAAAGAAGGAGGAGAGATAAGTCACATTTCAGCACCCGCAAACTGCCCTCTGTCACATGTCTGTTTGAAGGTCAAGGCCACCGATGGAGACCTGGGACCAGACGGCGCGCTGACCTACAGTCTACTGAACACATCGGACAGTTCAAAGTTCACCATCGATAATCGCACAGGGGAGGTCAGCCTGGCCTGTAGTAACTGCCTGGACTATGGCCGCCTCAACCACTATGACCTGGTGGTCAAAGTCACAGACGGTCAGTGTGTGTGCATGAGATAAGATAAAGATAACATAAAGATAAGATGAAATAAAGATACAGATAAAGATAAGATAAAGGTAAGATAAGGATGAGATAAAGATAAGATGAAAAAACATAAAGATAAGATATGATAAAGGTAAGATAAAGGTAAGATAAAGGTAAGATAAAGGTAAAATGAGATAAAGATAAAGATAAGACAATATAAAGATAAGGATGGATAAAGATAAGATACAGATAAGACAATATAAAGATAAGGATGGATAAAGATAAGATACAGATAAGACAGTATAAAGATAAGGATGGATAAAGATAAGATACAGATAAGACAGTATAAAGATAAGGATGGATAAAGATAAGATAAAGATAAAGATAAGACAAAGATAAGATAAAGATAAGATAAAGATAAGATAAAGATACGATAAAGATAGGATAATGATAAGATAAAGATAAGATAAAGATAAGATAGACAGGATAAAGATAAGGTAAAGATAAGGTAAAGATAAAAATAAGATTGAGATAAAGATAAGATGATATATGACAAGTAAAGATAAGATACATTAAGATAAGATTTGCCAAGGTAAGGTAAGACCAAATAAGATAAGATAAGGTAAGATGAGATAAGATGAGATGAGATAAGATATGACAAGATGAGACATGACAAGACATGACAAGATAAGGCAAGATAAGATAATGTAAGATAAGATAATACGTGATAAGACAAGATGAGATTTGGTAAGATAAGATATGACAAGATACGATAAGGCAATATATGACTAGATAAAATGAGATAAGATAAGACAAGATAAGATAAGATAAGGTAAAATAAGATAATACTTTATTATCCCAGATGGTAATTTTCTTGGCTGTACAGGACTGTAAAAACACATGCAGGTATACATACAAATTTAAATGATGTATTAATATTACTCTCATTAAAATTAAATATGAAAAGAGAAGTAAAGCTGACAAAATGTACATTCACTTCAGATGTATCATACAACCACAGGTGTTATTTTTAAAATGTTTTTGCTGTGTTATTTTTGCCATTGTTCTTGCTGTTGTTGTTGTTGTTGTTGTTGTTGTTGTTGTTGTTGTTGTTGTTGTTGTTGTTGTTGTTGTTGTTGTTGTTGTTGTAATTATTATTGTTATTGTATTGTTGTTGATGTTATTGTTGCTTGCGTTATTTTTGCTGTTGTTGTTATTGTTGTAGTTGTAATTGTTGTTGTTGTTGTTGTTGTTGTTGTTGTTTTAAGTGGTGGTGTTGTTGTTGTTGCCGTTGTTGTTGCTATTGTTGTTATTGCAGCTTCTGTTATTGTTTTTGTTGTTGCAGCTGTTATTGTTGTTGTTGCTATTGTGGTTGTTGTTGTTGTAGTTTTTTTGTTTGTTTGTTGCTGTTCCTTTTGTTCTTGCTCTTGTTGTTACTACTGTTGTTGCTGGTGCTGTTATTTGTTGTTGTTGTTGTCTTTGTTGCTGTTGTTATTTTTGTTGTTGTTGTTGTTGATTTTGTTGTTGTTGTTGGCTTTTTTGTTGTTGATGATTTTGTTGTTGTTGTTGGTGTTATTGTTGTTGTTGTTGTCAAAACCTTGACTTAAGCCTGTGGGTGGTTGGCGGGTGCTCTGGTGTGGTTTGCTTCTTCTATCCTATCAAAAATCTACCGTCCTTATCTCTCTTCTTTCTTTTTTGTGCTTGTTCCTCTCTTGTAACACCTCTAATCTTCATCACTTACTTATACCACCTTATTGTGTTGCAAGTGCCGTAAAACTCGTACTAAAAACTAAACTGACATAAACCTAAGTATAACCCTCTCTTGCCACACAGGGGGGTCGCCTCCTTTCATGGCTCTAGCCTCACTGCCCGTGGATGTTGAGGAGACGGTCCTGGAACCCCCGAAGTTTGTCAGAGACAAGTTTGAGAAAAGCGTACGAGAGAATGAGCCCCCGTCATTTTTACTTCAGGTACACGTTTATTTGAGATTTGGGTTTCGATTACATTTTGTTGTTGTTGTTGTGGTTGTTGATGATGTTGTTGTTGTTGTTGTCTATACCTTGACTTATGCCTGAGTATAAAATTCTCTTGATAGACAGCTTGATGGTTTTTGTTGTTGTTGTTGTTGTTGTTGTTGTTGTTGTTGTTGTTGTGGTGGTGGTGGTGGCGGTTGTTGTTGTGGTTGTGGTTGTTGTTGTTGTTGTTGTTATTGTTGTTGTTGCTGTTGTTGTCAATATCTTGACTTACCCCTAATTATAACATTCTCTTGATAGACAGCTTGATGGTTGTTGTTGTTGTTGTTGTTGTTGTTGTTGTTGTTGTTGTTGTTGTTGTTGTGGTTGTGGTTGTTGTTGTTGTTGTTGTTGTTGATGTTGTTGTTGTGGTGGTGGTGGTGGTTGTTGTTATGGTTGCTGTTGTGGTTGTTGTCGTTGTTGTTGTTGTTGCTGTTGTTGTGGTTATTGTTGTTGTTGCTGTTGTTGTTGATGTTGTTGTTGTCAATACCTTGACTTACACCTAAGTATGAATTCTCTTGATGTACAACTTAATGGTTGTTGTTGTTGGGTGTTTTTTTGTTTTTTTATATATAACAACAGATTTTATCCCATCCCCTGAGGTCTTTTTCCGTCTGATTTTTTTTTATCTCAACGCGGTAGAATCAGGCGCTCGTCTCGTTTTGGGCATATTGAGTTACGCTATCATCTTAAAACGTGTTTATTTGTCTTGTTTTTGATGAAAAGAGCTCCTGTCTATCTTAGATAGAAGCTGAGATATCGGCATCTGAAGAAAATGGGGGTCGCCTGGTCTCAGAGGTAGAATTAGCGAGATGTCGCTTACACAAACTAACAATAACAGAAAGAGTTGTTTTTGAAAATAACGACACCACTCACATTATAATTTTATTATACCTCTAAAATATCTCCTACCACTGAAGGTATATTGCCACAATATGAGATGTTTATGTGATCGTTTATGTGATAGTTTATGTGATCGTTTATGTGAGATGTTTATGTGAGATGTTTTCATGATCGTTTATGTGAGATGTTTATGTGATCGTTTATGTGATCGTTTATGTAAAGACAGTTTGTGTGATCGTTTATGTGAGACTGTTTATGACATCGTTTATGTTATCGTTTATATGAGATATTAATGCGATCGTGTATGTGACATGTTTATGTGATCGTTTATGATATCGTTTATGTAAAGACTGTTAGTGTGATCGTTTATGTGCGACTGTTTATGTGAGATGTTCATGTTATCGTTTATGTGAGGTGGTTATGTGATCGTTTATATGGAATGTTTATGTGATCGTTTATATGAGATGTTTATGTTATCGTTTATGTGAGATGTTTATGTGAGATGTTTATGTTATCGTTTATGTGAGATGTTTATGTTATCGTTTATGTGAGATGTTTATGTGATCGTTTATGTGAGATGTTTATGTTATCGTTTATGTGAGATGTTTATGTGATCGTTTATGTTATCGTTTATATGAGATGTTTATGTTATCGTTTATTTGAGATGTTTATGTTATCGTTTATGTGAGATGTTTATGTGAGATGTTTATGTTATCGTTTATGTGAGATGTTTAAGTGATCGTTTATGTTTTCGTTTATATGAGATGTTTATGTTATCGTTTATGTGAGATGTTTATGTGAGATGTTTATGTTATCGTTTATGTGAGATGTTTATGTTATCGTTTATGTTATCGTTTATATGAGATGTTTATGTTATCGTTTATGTGACAGGTTTGTGTGATCGTTTATGTGACAGGTTTGTGTGCTCGTTTATGTAAAGACTATTTATGTCATGGTTTATGTGATGGTTTATGTGATGGTTTATGAGACCGTTTATTCCTCCCGCCAGCTGGAAGCGACTGACCCCGACACCCCCCTGGACCAGCTGACGTATGGCATGACGTCACCGGACCCAGACATCACAGTCTCCCAGAACGGCTCTGTGTTCTCTCTGAGTGGTCTGGACGCAGATGGCGCGAGAAACCCTCTCACTTTTGGTACGGGTCTGTTCACGTATGGGAGGCAACATGGTGAAATCAGGCGCTTGTCGAAATAATGAAAGTAACGAAACTGGCATTTTCCAGCATGTTTTCGAATTTTTAAAGGTTTTTGGGTTTTTTTTTGGCTCAACACCTTTCATGCCTTGTGAAGAACAACTATCTGTGTGGATTTTACTGACAAAAATTATTAAAGGCTTAAAAGATGTAAATTTCCTTTGTCCACAGACTCTCAAGTTAAAGAAATAACGCAACTTAAGCGGCCATTTTCTCGCTAATTTTACTTCTGAAACCAGGCGACCCCAGCCCTTCGTTGGCCAATATCTTGACTTGTACAAGAGATGAATAGATATTTTTTTCCATCAAAAGCAAGGCAAATCGACAGGCTTTAAGATGATACCAATAACTTCATATGCCCACAACTTGACGAGCACCTGATTCCACCGCGTCGTGACACATATAATCTGACACCTTTTTTGGGACTTTTTGACACCCCCC
>NW_004798641.1:85486-86787 GCF_000002075.1 Aplysia californica | reverse complement strand
CTTCTTTTTTGTGTTTGTTACTCTCTTGTAACACCTCTAATCTTCGGTACGTATATGACTTTATTGTGTTGCAAGTGCCGTAAGACTCTTACTAAGACAGCTTGTGTTACGTGTAGGAACAGTTAGTTTTAGTAAGGTTTAACGACGCAACTGCATAAGGTCATATGAGTGCCAAGGGGTGGATGTCAACTGAGGAGTTCTTACAGGGAATCAGACTTACGCTGCTCACCTCTCTAGCTTCAACAGCACAAAGTCTGCTTCCACTATCAAAACCCCCCAGAAATAGCAGGTCACAAGAGAGTGACAAACATACAAAAGAAGTAGAGGAAAATGACGATAGTAAGGATGAGGAAAGAAAAAGCAGCAGTTCCCCCTATGTTGTTCTGGCACAGTATGAGCATGACATTGAAGAATCAGCCCATTTACAATTCTACAGTGCATAAGAACATGTTAATATCCCCTCCCCCCCCCCTTTGGGAATGTCCTAAAGACAAATCCAGTCAGTAACACATAATATTATACATGATCACCTCGGGTAGACTGGCTCATTTATCTTATCTTAGTGTATCTTATTTGATCTTATCTTACTGTATCTTATCTTATTTTATCTTATCTTAGTGTATCTTATCTTATCTAATCTCATCTCATCTCTCCTCACCTCATCTTGCCTCACCCCACCTCATCTCATCTCATCTCACTTCATCTCATCTCATCTCATCTCATCTCATCTCACTTCATCTCATCTCACTTCATCTCATCTCATCTCATCTCACTTCACTTCATCTCACTTCACTTCATCTCACTTCACTTCATCTCACTTCATCTCACTTCATCTCATCTCATCTCATCTCATCTCATCTCATCTCATCTCATCTCATCTCACTTCATCTCATCTCATCTCACTTCATCTCATCTCATCTCATCATGACACACAGAGGTAACTGTCACTGACGGACACTGCTCTGGTTGTTATCTTATCTTATCTTATTTTATCTTATCTGATATGATTTTATCTGATCTGATTTTATCTGATCTGATCTTATCTTATCTTATCTTATCTTATCTCACCTCACCTCATCTCATCTCATCTCATCTCATCTCGCTACACAGAGGTAACGGTCACTGACGGACACTCCACGGACACTGCCCAGCTTGTGATCACCGTGGAAGATGTGAACGAGTTTGACCCACAGCTCAACATCTCCTCCTCCACGCCGCCCTTCAAAGTCCCCGAGAACGCTTCTATTGGCGAGGTAAGCCTATTGGTCCATCAACATGACGCTCTTTTTTGGAGGGGGGGA
>NW_004798641.1:84101-84747 GCF_000002075.1 Aplysia californica | reverse complement strand
CTCTCTCCCACTTCCAAAAATAGCAAACCAAAAACAAAATGACAACAACAACAACAACAGCAACAACAACAGCAACAACAACACACAGACAGTCACCCCTAACGTGTATGTCATGTATCAAGAAACTCCAGCCACTGTCCCGGCCAGTTTGAGCGATGTGTCAACACAGAAGGCTCGGCCCAATGCCGGTGTGAAGCAGGCTTCCAGAAGCCTGACATAGGGGAACCCTGCCAAGGTGAGTCATGACTTCCTGTCGCCCGCGCTGATGGTTGTGTTGTATCTCTGTGGTGCCCATGGCACTTTCAAGCTCGTTCTCTCAGACCCTTCATTTCTTCTGTCCATCTTCTTTTTCTCTTTTTTTCTCTTTTTTTCTCTTAATTTTCCTCTTTTTTTTTGTTTGTTTGGTAGGTGTTTTACAGTGCCCCTTGCACGTGCATTGTCCGGTGATGTTTTACAGTGCCCCTTGCACGTGCATTGTCCGGTGGTGTTTTACAGTGCCCCTTGCACGTGCATTGCCCGGTGATGTTTTACAGTGCCCCTTGCACGTGCATTGCCCGGTGATGTTTTACAGTGCCCCTTGCACGTGCATTGTCCGGTGATGTTTTACAGTGCCCCTTGCACGTGCATTGTCCGGTGATGTTTTACA
>NW_004798641.1:81547-82690 GCF_000002075.1 Aplysia californica | reverse complement strand
ATCGCACGACTAAATGGTCCCATCTCTCTATCTCATTTATCTCATGACTAAATGGTCCCATCTCTCTATCTCACTTATCTCACGACTAAATGGTCCCATCTCTCTATCTCACTTATCTCATGACTAAATGGTCCCATCTCTCTATCTCACTTATCTCATGACTAAATGGTCCCATCTCTCTATCTCACTAATCTCATGACTAAATGGTCCCATCTCTCTAGCTCACTAATCTCATGACTAAATGGTTCCATCTCTCTATCTCACTTATCTCATGACTAAATGCCCTGGGAATGTGTGCATGGATTTGGAGTCCTTTCGACCACCAGGAATATTTCTGGACCTGTGAAAATCGAAGATGATTTTCGGTCTCTTTGTTTATTGCGTACAATGTTAGAAGAACGTACAAGTTTGTCTTGAGTATCTCGGTAGTTCTGCTGGAATGTTGTGAATGTACATGATGTATGTCTCATATCCCTCTCTAGAATGTACACATATGTCTTGAGTATCTCGGTAGTTCTGCCGGAATGTTGTACATATATATCTCGTATCCCTCTCAGCCCGGGTTGACCCTTGTTATACTCCTGTGTATATGATTGAGAAATAGCTGATAACACAGAGAGGTCAAGAGAGACGGGTTTAATGAACTGTTGATTAATTCGTTGAGCACTGCTGTACAACTCTTCAGAACTGTTTTTAGACTGCTGGACTTTCGTAATAACCCATGTTCGCATTACAATGTATAACACATTATTAAAATTACAAGTATGTAAGAGCTCTGACTACCACAGCAGCGACACGTTGTTGATCTGTCTCGAGGTGTTGGTGATGATGATGTGTGTGTCATGAGTGTGTTGTCACTGACAGCGATGATGATAACGATGATGTGTGTGTCATGAGTGTGTTGTCACTGACAGCGATGATGTGTGTGTCATGAGAGTGTTGTCACTGACAGCGATGATGTGTGTGTCATGAGAGTTTGTGTTGTCACTGACAGCGATGATGTGTGTGTCATGAGAGTGTGTGTTGTCACTGACAGCGATGATGTGTGTGTCATGAGAGTGTTGTCACTGACAGCGATGATGTGTGTGTCATGAAAGTGTTGTCACTGACAGCGATGATGTGTGTGTCATGAGAGTGTTGTCA
>NW_004798641.1:78862-81447 GCF_000002075.1 Aplysia californica | reverse complement strand
TCAGTTGTGTTGTTATGTTTTCTTAGGGTTTCCTTGACACCCTCGATCCACCTTTTGCGTGGCCTTCCTCTTCCTTCATAGCCTGAGTGCTTGGTGTTGTAGGCTCTCGAGGCTGGCTGGCCAGGTGACATATTATGTAACAGGTGACCAAACCATTTGATCCTCTGTCTTTCTATGTAACGCAGGCAGCACTCAGTGCCGATAGCTGCTCTTGCTTCTTCATTTCTCTGCCTGTCTCGTCTTGTGATGTTACGGAGAAAAGTAGAGTGCTTTAAAAATGGAAAGAAAGGAACATGGATTAATATCCTTTGTCAAGATACAGTTATTCCTGCATCTGATCCGGACATTGGGTATTGTCTTGTTAGTGAGACAACTTCCTGGGCCTTCGGCATGTTGTGGTAGGGTGGCCAGTTCCTTTCCACGCCGCCTTTACTTTCCTTTCTCGAAGTCAGGTACCCATTACTGCTGGGTGGGCAGGAGGGGGAGAAAAAAATCTGTTTCCGAACCGAGGCTCGAACCCGGACTTTCCACTTCGGAGACGAGCGCACTAACCACTCCGCCACCGCACCCTCTAGGGAAAGATACAGCGCTTTAAAAATGGAAATAAAGGAACAAGGAGAAATGCCCAGTGTCAAGATACAGAAGAAAAAAACCAAAGATAGCAAATGCACGCTTTCCAAAACCAAAGATGTAGGTCGCAAAAAAGGATGCTCTAGAAACAGGCTGCAGAAGATCAAGAGAGGGTGACCTTTAAGGGCTGGTGGGGCACCTGAGGTCTATTTTGGCTAATACAAGGCCTAGAGTGCCCGTACTAGCAGTGGGACATCGTGTGTTATTGGGGATTTTAGATCAATGGTTCAAAAAGTATATTGCGAATCGGTTGCTATGGAAATGGCGGCCATATTGGATTTTTTATACCTTTTTAAATTTGTCTATTCCCTTATTTATTGACCGATTCACCTCTAATTTGGCATGCCAACAGTAAATATGTAGCTCTGAGATTTGGCGTGTTGAATATTTGATATATGCTTTAGTTTTTATTTTATGACACTTACAATTGGGATGTTGCAAAAAAGTGAAAAAATGGAACATCCGCTTTCTAAGCCCATAAATCAAACAACGACTACATTCAGAACAAATTCAACAAGCCAAAATTTAGAACTACGTTTTGTTGGTATCCTGTGATAGTTACATTGAAGTTGAACAAGAAACAGAGCAGAAAATGGGATAATAGGTCTCACCCCACTCACCCTCTCACATCCGATTACCCTCTCACCCCCGTTCACCCTCTCACCTCCATTCACCCTCCCACCTCCATCCACCCTCTCACCCTCCCCCAGGTGGTGACAGCACTAGGCGCCACAGACCGCGACGTCACCAATCAGGGCTTCACCTTCTGGCTCTCCGATGGCGGTCAAGGAAAGTTCCGCCTCAACGACACCACAGGGCTCCTGGAGGTCAGCGGTCATCTTGACCGGCGCCTGACCCAGACCTACCAGCTGACCGTAGCGGTCAGCGACCACGGCCAACCCCCGCGCCACAGCTGGGACCAGCTGCAGGTGGAGGTAGAGTCGAGCAACAGCCGGCCGGAGTTTGTGGGTGACCTCCGACCTCTCACCGCCTCCATCAACGTGTCTGAGAGTCTCCCGCTAGGGGCACTGCTCATCACGCTGGCGGCCTCTGACCCTGACCTTGGCTCCTCAGGTCAGCTCACCTTCAGCGTGGTGTCGGGGAACGAGGACGGCGTGTTTGACCTTGACCCCCACTCAGGGAATCTGACCTTGGCCAAGTCTTTGAATTACGAACTCACCACGGAGTACACGCTACTTCTCAAGGTCACGGACCACTCCCTCCCCCCCGCCTCCTCCCCTGTGGCGACCCTACACGTGCACGTGATCAATGAGGTAGAGGCTCCCCTCTGGCCCCTCCCCCTCCCCACCGTCTACCTCAGCCAGTCTGCCACCTGTGACGTCAGCCCACGGCTCCAGGCTTTCTCTCGGGAGGTCACCTCGCTGACGTCACAGGCAGATGAGACGGTTGAATACGTCGTCCGGAACCAGACCAACTATTTTTCCGTTAACAAAACGACGGGTCTACTCACCACGAGCCAGATGGTGCCTGAAGGTTTGTATCACGTGCCTCTGGCGGCTTGCAGTGCGGGCACGAACGTGTGCTCAGAGGCCGTCCTCTCTGTCGTTGTCCGTTCAGACAACATCCTGGCGTTCTGTCCCGTGTTTTATCAGACACAGGTGAACGAGTCCTCAGCCCCCGGCCCGCTCGTGCTTGACCTGAACACCAACAAAAACGACGCATCTGTCTCCTATAACATCACGGCGGGGAATGGAGAGGGGTGCTTCAGGATTAACGCGTCCACGGTGAGTCATGGGTTTTTTTGTGTCCACGGTGAGTCATGGGGGAGGTGGGGTTTTTGTGTGGGTTTTTGTGTGGGTTTTTGTGTGGGTTTTTGTTGGGTTGGGGGGAGGTGGGGTTTTTGTGTGGGTTTTTGTGTGGGTTTTTGTGTGGGTTTTTGTTGGGTTGGGGGGAGGTGGGGTTTTTGTGTGGGTTTTTGTGTGGGTTTTTGTGTG
>NW_004798641.1:76684-78762 GCF_000002075.1 Aplysia californica | reverse complement strand
AATAACAACAATAATGATGATGATAATAATAATAATAATAATAACAACAATAATGATGATGATAATAATAATAATGATGATGATGATAATGCTGATAATGTGTGTCTCAGCCTGTGACCAGCGACACTACGGCGCTGACTGCCAGCTCACGTGTCTGTGTGTCCCCGAGCACACGCGCGACTGTGATGACGTCACCGGAGACTGCACGTGTCAGGGCGGCTGGGAGGGACAGACTTGTGCTGAGGAAGGTAGATCTAGTGGTTGTTGTTGGTGGTGGTGTTGTTGTTGTTGTTGTTGTTGTTGTTATAGTTTTACGGCACTTGGCTATCTTATAATCATTACAAAGTTCTGTCTGACGTTTCTAGCCGTGTTGAGTTTCTCCGACTATGATGTCAGAAACTAATGTTCTCTCTGCTTTATCAAAGTCGTAAGATTGTTCAGAGTTGTTATCTAGATATTCCAAGAATTCCTCTCGGAAAAGCTTGACATGTTGTGAAACTCAAGAGTAACGTGAGATTCTTCCACACTAGGAGCTGATCAGACAAGGGCTTGTTCTTCTGAGGTAAGGATTTGTAGCACAATTTGGTCATGTAAGTGCTGGAGATTAGAGGTGTTATTGAGTGTAACAAACGCAAAAGAGAAACAGGAGGGACAATGATATATAGATGTTTGATAGGAAAAAAAGAACAAACGGCACCAGAGCACCCGCCAACCACCCATGGGAGGTTTGACTCAAGCCTTGATGGCTCTCACACACTCTGGTAGACAGACTAGTCCCCAAGAAATATTGGGCGGGAAGCACTTCAAATGTGCAAGGCCCGGGAAACAAACAGACTCAGGAGAGAAAATGCAAAAGGTTGTTTTTACCCTGTCCGTACGCCCTGGGGTCATTTTGTACCTCCGGGGTTGTATTCTTCACATTTTAGAATACCTCCAGCGCAAAGTTCTCTGTGAAACTTTCTGTATTTTTCAAAAAAATCATTTTGACTGACTGCTATGCAAAGAGTACTGATCGGATTAACAAGTAATTTCCTCTTTCGAAAGTGGTAACACAGAGTTCCCCCGTCGTATGGATACGACAGTAAAACACGACGTACGGATAGGGTTAAGTGGTGGCACAGAGTTCCCCACGTCGTATGGATATGGATACGATAGTAAAACACGACGTACGGATAAGGTTAAGTGGTAGCACAGAGTTCCCCACGTCGTATGGATACGATAGTAAAACACGACGTACGTATAGGGTTAAGTGGTGGTACAGAGTTCCCCCTGTCGTATGGATACGATAGTAAAACACGACGTACGGATAGGGTTAAGTGGTGGCACAGAGTTCCCCACGTCGTATGGATATGGATACGATAGTAAAACACGACGTACGGATAAGGTTAAGTGGTAGCACAGAGTTCCCCACGTCGTATGGATACGATAGTAAAACACGACGTACGTATAGGGTTAAGTGGTGGTACAGAGTTCCCCCTGTCGTATGGATACGATAGTAAAACACGACGTACGGATAGGGTTAAGTGGTGGCACAGAGTTCCCCCCGTCGTATGGATACGATAGTAAAACACGACGTACGGGTAGGGTTAAGTGGTGGCACAGAGTTCCCCCCGTCGTATGGATACGATAGTAAAACACGGCGTACGGGTAGGGTTAAGTGGTGGCACAGAGTTCCCCACGTCGCATGGATACGATAGTAAAACACGGCGTACGGATAGGGTTAAACAAACAATCATTATCTAAAAAGTAGAAAAAAAATGAGATGTGTCTTTTTGCTAGCGCAGTGACGATATTGCTGTCCATCTGTAGGTGTGGGCCACAGAGTTACCCCCTATAGTGTACATCTGTCAGTGTAGGCCACAGAGTTACCCCCTATAATGTACATCTGTCAGTGTAGGCCATAGAGTTACCCCCTATAGGGTACATCTATGGTGTAGGCCTCAGAGTTACCCCCTATAGTGTACATCTGTCAGTGTAGGCCATAGAGTTACCCCCTATAGTGTACATCTATGGTGTAGGCCTCAGAGTTACCCCCTATAGTGTACATCTATGGTGTAGGCCTAGAGTTACCCCCTATA
>NW_004798641.1:75578-76584 GCF_000002075.1 Aplysia californica | reverse complement strand
CCCCCTCCCTTCCACCTCCCCAGAAAGCTCACCGCCCCTCATCCTGATTCTAGCCATTGGTGTCTCGGTCTTCCTCCTCATCTTGTTCCTGGTGGTGTTGTTGGCTGTGTGCTACGTCAGACGACGGAGAAGGAACACACCGCCCACTGGTGACAGGTAAGTCTTCCAGGCCAAGCTGGTCCTGGTACGTTTGTTTTTGTCAGGTTTTGCGGCACTCGCAACACAATTAGGTCAACATAAGTGCAAAGATTTGAGGCGTTACAAGAGAGTTTGTTTTCGTTTTAGTAATGTTTTGCCGCGCTCGCAACTGCATAAGGTCATATGAGCGCCAAGGGGTGGATGTCAACAGAGAAGTCAAAACGGGGAATCAGACTCACTCTGCTCACCTCTCTAGCCTCAACAGCACAAAATCTGCTTCGACTATCAAGGCACCCCGGAAATAGCAGTTCTCAAGAGAGTGACGAACATACAAAAGAAGTTGAGGAAAAAATGACGATAGTAAAGACGAGGAAAGAAAAAGCAGCAGTTCCCCAGGTATGAGGACCGCATTGTCGTTGCTGTCAGGTGAAGGGTGTTATTGTTGGCGTTGTTGTTTGAAATGATATGATAATTATAATAATACGGTTTCCATCAAACTTTTTAAAAGATGGCATGTGTTGCGAAACTGTATGCATAGTATTAGTATGCATTTATTCATGTATCCATTTATTTATTTATTTGTTGATTTATTTATTTATTTAATTGTTTGTTTGTTATTTTTTAAATTTATTTACATATTATATGTGTGTTTCTTTATCCTTTCCTCTTTGTGTATGTGTGTGCCTGTGTGTGTTTGTGTCTTTGTGTGTCTGTGTGTGTTTGTGTCTTTGTGTGTCTGTGTGTGTGTGTTTGTGTCTTTGTGTGTGTGTGAGTGTGTGTGTGTTTATGTGTGTCTGTGTGTGTGAGTGTGTGTGTGTGTGTGTTTGTGTGTGTGAGTGTGTGTGAGTGTGTGTGTGTTTGTGTGTGT
>NW_004798641.1:73398-74920 GCF_000002075.1 Aplysia californica | reverse complement strand
CCTCACTTCTCCAGCCAGCTCACTGCCCCTCATCCTAGGACTAGCCGTGGGCCTCTCGGTCTTCCTCCTCCTCTTGCTCCTGGTGGTGTTGCTGGCCGTGCGCTACGTGAGACGACGCAGGAGGAACACCCCGCCCACTGGGGACAAGTCTTCCAGGCGAAGCTCACCCAGGTAACTTTTTTCAGGTTTTACAGCCCTTGCAATACAATTGGGTCAGTATAAGAGCAGAAGTTTTGAGGCGTTACAAGACAGTTAGTTTTAGTGGAGGTTTTACGGCGCTCGCAACTGCATAAGATCTTATGAGCGCCAAGGGCTGGGTGTCCACAGAGAAGTCTTTACATGGAATCAGACTTAGACTGCTCACCTCTCTAGCTTCAACAGCACAAAGTCTGCTTCGACTATCAAGGCACCCCGGAAATAGCGGGTCACAAGGGTGTGACAAACAAACACACAAAAGAAGTAGAGGAAAATAACGATAGTAAGGATGAGGAAAGAAAAAGCAGCAGTTCCCCAGGTATGAGGACCACATCGTCGTTGCTGTCAGGTGAAGGGTGTTTTTGTTGAAATAATAAAGATAATTATAATAATGAGGTTTAAATAATTATACATGTAATAATGAGGTTTAAATAATTATACATGTAATAATGAGGTTTCGACAAAACTTTTTTTAATGACGTGTGCAATGAAACTGTATACAATGTACATTTTATGCATTTATTCATTTATACATGTATTCATTTTTTTATTTTTTTCATTTATTTATTTGTTTATTTAAAACAATTTTTTTTAATGTGTGTGTCTGTACCCAAATGTGTTTGCGTTTGTGTGTCAGTTTGTATGGAGATGTTTGTGTGTGTGTCTATGTATGTGTCTGTGTGTATGTTTGTGTGTCTGTGTGTGTGTCTGTGAGTGTGACACATTGCTCTCTCTCTCTCCTCCAGTCTGGGCCCTCCCCATCCCGACCTCTCATCAAACAAGGCGCTCCGACACGTGACCTCTGCTCACAGTAACCGTGGCAACGAGCCCTACTCCCCTGACAGACTGTCCGAGGGTGAGCCTGAGGGGAGCGACAGAGGTCACCGCGATAGAGGTCAAAGAGACAGAGGTCACCAAAGGTCAGGGACGAGAGAGTTGTCCAACTTGACTCCATGGCTGCGCGATGACCAGTCTGGGACGTGGGACCGGGGGAATGAGCGGGTGTCCAATACCGGAGGCTCGCCCACCGCCCACCCACTGCCCAGACCCCACCACCAACCCAGAGCCGATCCACGGAGGGAGAGAGCCAATCCAGGGAGGGAGAGAGCCGATCCACGGAGGGAGAGAGCCAAGTACATGGACTCGCCCTGGTATCGGGGAGACAGCGGGAGAAGAGGAGCGTCCAACGATTCTCTCAAAGGTTTGTGGTAGTTACTGGCCAGTCCACTTAATTACACCAAAGACAGTACATAACAAGATGGGCCACTCAGCCAAAAAAGTGTCTGCAGGAAGTTCGCTCTTTGCTTCAGATGGCACTGCAGTCTGT
>NW_004798641.1:72306-73298 GCF_000002075.1 Aplysia californica | reverse complement strand
CCCGGGCAGTGCTACTGACTGAAATGTCTTTAGGCCGTTCCCAAAGGGGGGACATCAACATGTTTTTATGCACAGTAGAATTGTAAATGGGCTGATTTATCAATGCCAACCTCATAACTGTTCCTGAACTGCAACAGGGAACTGCTGCTTTTTCTTTCCTATTCCTTACTTTCACCATTTCTTTCCCTCTACTTCTTTAGTATGTTTATCACACTCTTGTGCTCCGCTATTTCTGGAGCGGCTTGATAGTCGAAGCAGACTTTGTGCTGTTGAGGCTAGAGAGGTGAGCAGAGTGAGCCCGATTATCTGTAAGGACTTGGCGCTCCTATGACCTTATACCGTTGCGATAGCCATAAAACCTCTGCTAAAACAAACAAACAAAAGATGCTGCCTCACTCGGGAATCGAACTCGCATCTTCCGCGCCGGATGGTGAAGGCTCATCTATTGCGCTTGCAAATGCTGGCAATGATTTTTTTTTAAAACTCTTTCAAAAAAATGATTTCTCCAAGAGTTTTACGATACTTGCAACACAATTAAGAGTCATATACATGTAGAAGATTCATCTATTGCCCTTATCTCTCCTGTTTCTTTTCTTGGTACGTTACTCTCTAGACACACCTCTATTCTTGTGCCCTTGTATGACCTATGTGTGCTGCTAGTGACGTAAAACTCTTATTAAGACGAAAGAAAGAACCTGGATGGGCATAGTAGGCTGCAGGTGGCGTCTGTTCTTAAAGGAGGTTAAAGTTCACTTTTACTTACTTTTACTGTTTAAAACTTTTTCCTCCTCTGTTGCCGTTAAGTGTCGAGGGGAGATGCAGTTTTCTATGGTAGGCCAGCTCCGCAGCTCTTTCAGTTGGGATGTTATGTTTTCTTAGGGTTTCCTTGACACCCTCGATTCCCTTTTACTGAAGTATAATTATGTTGATGTGTTTGTGTATGTGTGTGTGTGTGTGTGTGTGTGTGTGTGTGTGTGTGTGTGTGTGTGTGT
>NW_004798641.1:70448-71466 GCF_000002075.1 Aplysia californica | reverse complement strand
CCCCGCCCCTACCCCCTTCCACATCCCCAGAAAGCTCACCGCTCCTCATCCTGGGTCTAGCCATTGGTGTCTCGGTCTTCCTCCTCATCTTGTTCCTGGCGGTGTTGCTGGCTGTGTGTTACGTCAGACGACAGAGAAGGAAGACACCGCCCACTGGTGACAGGTAAGTCTTCCAGGCGAAGCTGGTCCTGGTACGTTTGTTTTAATCTGGTTTTGCGGCACTCGCAACACAATTAGGTCATCATATGTGCAGACGATTTGAGGCGTTACAAGAGAGTTTGTTTTAATTTTAGTAAGGGTTACGGCGCTAGCAACTGTGTAATGTGAAATGAGCGCCAAGGGGTGGATGGAAACAGAGAAGTCCCTACAGGGAATCAGGCTTACTCTGCTCACCTCTCTAGTCTCAACAGCACAAAATCTGCTTCGACTATCAAGGCACCCCGGAAATAACAGTTCTCAAGAGAGAGACAAACATACAAAAGAAGGAGAGGGGAAAATGACGATAGTAAGGATGAGGAAAGAAAAAGCAGCAGTTCCCCAGGTATGAGGACTGCATCGTCGTTGCTGTCAGGTGAAGGGTGTTAATGTTGACGTTGTTGTTGAAATAATGATATGATAATTATAATAATGAGGTTTCGATCAAACTTTTTTTTAAATGGCGTGTGTTGCGAAACTGTATGCATAGTATTACTATGTATTTATTCATGTATTCATTTATTTATTTATTTATTTATTTAATTTTTTTTTTTTATGTATTGACATATATGTGTGTTTCCTTATCCTTTCATCTGTGTGTGTGTCTGTATGTGTGTGTCTGTGTGTGTGTGTGTCTGTGTGTGTGTGTCTGTGTGTGTGTGTCTGTGTGTGTGTGTCTGTGTGTGTGTCTGTGTGTGTGTCTGTGTGTGCGTGTCTGTGTGTGTTTGTGTCTGTTTGTGTTTGTGTGTGTGTGTGTGTGTGTGTCTGTGTGAGTGTCTATGTGTGTGTGTCTGTGTGAGTGTCTGTCTGTGTGTCTGTGTGT
>NW_004798641.1:68247-69283 GCF_000002075.1 Aplysia californica | reverse complement strand
GTAGGTGGTGGAGGGTGCCACTGGTAGGTAGGAGGTTGGAGGGTGCCACTGGTAGGTAGGAGGTAGGAGGGTAACTATAATATGGCTTTTAATGTGTCCATGTGCTTCTCTTTACTCTGTCAAAATGAAAGACTATGGAGTTTTTGATGGTGGAGGATAAAAAGCTGTATTGCTATAGTTGAAGACACTTTGAATAAATTGAGCCTAATCCTGAAAAAATAAACAGATTTCAATTGACTTCCAAAATAAGAACTCTTGAGAAGAAACAAGTGCGGTTTCCGGAGGACTTGAAAGTTGAATCTGTGGAAAAACCTAGAACATCTTTCTCTCACTGGTGAAAGGGAGGAGGAACAGAGCAGAACAGAGCAGGGGTAGACCCGGGGCAACTTGCAGGGAAAGCCTAAACAAACAGGCGACGAGGAAAGACAAGGATTATTATACATTGTAGGAAAGCTTTCGAGCAAAGGAATGAATGGAGAAACATGATTTCTGATGTCTGTTGTCTATGGTAGATCTGGCACTTGATGATGATGACGATGATGGTGATGGTGATGGTGATGATGATGATGATGATGATGATGATGATGATGATGATGATGATGATGATGCTGATGATATAAGAGAACACATATTCTGTTACCATTGTGTTGCTGGGTTTTTTTTATTACGTTCCTGTTGAAGCCCGATCAAGGTGAACATACTCGGTTAGAATTTAGAATTTTAGAAAAACCCACATATCCGAGGTAGTTTATGACAAGACAGGAAGCTCAGAGGCAGCCCTATCCTTTTATCGTTACGATCTGAACTGAGTTGATGGAGCGATAAAGATGGAGAATCACATTGTGAAAAGCTCACTTTTTCTATTGTTCAATGTTCATTTGTCTTTCTTTCTCATATTTCAGGCTTTGATCCTGAGGTATGTATCACTTTTATTCCTCTTTGGACAGACTGACAGACAGACAGACAGACAGACAGACAGACAGACAGACAGACAGACAGACAGACAGACAGACAGACAGACAGACAGACAGACAGA
>NW_004798641.1:66987-68147 GCF_000002075.1 Aplysia californica | reverse complement strand
ATGTTCTGCCACCAGGGTCGACATAAAACCGATCATTTAGGAGGCGGGCGGCAACATCCCTGCCTATCAGTGCCCGCCGCGGATCACTGTGGTACCACGCCTTCGCTGACTGAAATACTCGATAGGAACAAAGATACCCCCCCCCCCCCCGGGGCGGTGCTACTGACTGAAATGTCTTTAGGCCATTTCCAAATGGGGGGACATCATTAACATGCTCTTATGCACAGTAGAATTGTAAGTGGACCTATTTATCAATGCCATGCTCATAACTATTCCTGAACTGCAACAGGAAACTTCTGCTTTTTCTTTCCTATTCCGTACTTTCATCATTTCTTTCCCTCTACTTGTTTAGTATGTTTATCACACTCTTGTGACCCGCTATTTCTGGGGTGCCTTGATAGTCCAAGCAGACTGTGTGCTGTTGAGGCTAGAGAGGTGAGCTGAGTAAGCCCGATTCTCTGTAAGGACTTGGCGCTCCTATGACCTTATACCGTTGCGAGAGCCGGAAAACCTCTGCTAAAACAAAAAAACAAAAGATACTGCCTCACTCGGGAATTGAACTCGCATCTTCCGCGCCGGATGCTGAAGGCTCATCTATTGCGCTTGCAAATGCTGGCAATGATTTTTTTAAAAACTCTTTCAAAAAAATGGTTTCTCCAAGAGTTTTACGATACTTGCAACACAATAAAGAGTCATATACATGTAGAAGATTCATCTATTGCCCTTATCTCTCCTGTTTCTTTTCTTGGTATGTTACTCTTTGGAAACACCTGTATTCTTGTGCCCTTGTATGACCTATGTGTGCTGCTAGTGCCGTAAAACTCTTACTTAGACGAAAGAAAGAATCTGGAAGGGCATAGTAGGCTGCAGGTGGCGTCTGTTCTTAAAGGAGGTTAAAGTTCACTTTTACTTACCTTTACTTTTTTAAAAACATTTTCCTCCTCTGTTGCCGTTAAGCGTCGAGGGGAGATGCAGTTTTCTATGGTAGGCCAGCTCCGCAGCTCTTTCAGTTGTGATGTTATGTTTTCATAGGGTTTCCTTGACACCATCGATCCACTTTTACTGGAGCATAATTATGTTGGTGTGTTTGTGAATGTTTGTGTGTGTGAGTGTATGTGTGTATGCTTGTGTGTGTGTGTGTGTGTGTGTGTGTGTGTGTG
>NW_004798641.1:64506-66887 GCF_000002075.1 Aplysia californica | reverse complement strand
CCACACACACACACACACATGCATCATTACAGTTGGGAACGGACGAATTGTTGTTTAAATTTGTCTTCTTAATCAAATTCACTTTCAGGACCCACCATTCGAGCGGTTTTCTGGATCCTTACATCAGCAGCCTCCCCCTCCTAATCCTCACCGAGGTTCGCACATTTACCAACGGGTGATCAACGCAGACAGTCGGCCATTGTCCAATGTGTGGGCCTATAATCAGCCGGGTGAGTCGGAGATTGTGTAGGCTGCTCACTGGGCTCACTAGGTCAGCAGTAAGCTTCAAAATAATCATTGGACTAAAATAATAATTGGACTAAGATAATAATTTGATTGAAATAATAATTAATAACTAGACTAAAATAATAGTTGGCCTAATTGAACTAAATAATTGGACTAATTAGACTAAATAATATTTGGACTAAATAGGAGGACTAATTGGACTAAACAATTATTGGACTAATTGGACTAAACACTAATTGGTCTAAATAATAATTGGACTAAATAATAATTGGACTAAACAATAATTGGACTAATTTGACTAAATAATTATTGGACTAGAGTGGTGGAGATATGCCCAATCCAACATTATACAAAAATTGGAGGGATATCATGACAACTTTATTTTCTATTTTTGAAAAATCCATGTCCAAGTTGTACAATTTTTTATCTTGTCCCCAAACATGCCACTGATACCGGCAGGTCACTGTCATCTGTGGTGTAGCCGTTAGATGCTTCGCTGTCGCACGCAGGAGACCCGAGATCGACTCTTGAGTTGGGAGAAGATTTTTATCGAGTATCTTTAGTCTGTCTGCTGGGATGTTGTATCCCTCTCAGCCCATGTCTGTCTGCTGGGATGTTGTATCCCTCTCAGCCCGGGTCTGTCTGCTGGGATGTTGTATCCCTCTCAGTCCGGGTCTGTCTGCTGGGATGTTGTATCCCTCTCAGCCCGGGTCTGTCTGCTGGGATGTTGTATCCCTCTCAGCCCGGGTCTGTCTTCTGGGATGTTGTATCGTTTGACTTGAACGCCCCGCCCTGAGCTAGCTCCGCCTTTTTTCGTTTTGTGATCAGATTAAGTCAAACTTTGTTCCAGATTTTAAGTTTGGTTTAGTTTTAGTAGAGGTTTTACTGCGCTCGCAACTGCATAAGGTCATATGAGCGCCAGAAGATTAGAGGTGTTACAAGAGAGTAACAAACATAAAAAGAAGGGGTGGAGATAAAGACGATAGACGTTTGATAGGAAAGAATAAGCAAGAAGCAAACCACACCAGAGCACCCACCAACCACCCACCCAGATTTTAATAGTGTAAGCATTGTTGACAAAGACTTGCCAATAAAAATAAAAGATAAGTGAACAAAATAAAATAATGACTTGGAAAGGTTGGTGTCAGTTAAGGAACGTAGTTATTGTAAGACCTGCCATTATTTTGTTTAGAAGACCAAAACATTGTTTAGCAACGCTGTGAAATCAGGCGCTCGTCAATTTTGGGCGTACGGGGGCTATTGGTATTGTCTTAAAGGTTGTTCATTGGCCTTGGTTTTTTTATGAATACCCATCTATCTTGAATAGAAGTTGAGATACTTGCGATTGAAGGAGGTGGGGGTTAGCTGGTTTCAGCGGTAAAATTTGCGAAAAAATGGTCGCCACAGTTTGATGAATTCCAAAGCTTGAGTATCCTTGGAAACTGAAAACTACATGTTTTTGTGCCTTTTCAATGAAAAGCTACACAAAAGTTAATGTATTCTTAAATTGATGATAAAACGTGTTGAGCCTGAAAAAAAGATAGAAGTTGCCTAACGCGCTGAAAAATGTCGGTTTCTTTTATATGGTTATTATGACGAGAGCCTGATTTCACCACAATGCCACGCATAATATTATAACTCATGAATAAATTAATGATGATCCAACTTTAAAGTTCCGATTTCTTTTCTGTTTTCTCTGTGCAGATGAACAGATGTGAAGTGAACCTCCTGTTGTGGTGTTCCCTCGGACAAGATAATCCCTCTGAGTACAGAGTTACTGCCTGCACGTTGACTGACTCGTGGAGGAGATGACATTACTGTTGTCATCAACTGATGGACTTTAAAAAAATATCTCATATCTTGGTCCAATATAATATGTGGAACAGATTACCTATGGAACTAAGATAAACAAGAACACTTGATAGCTTCTAAAGACATCTTAATCATTTACTGTTCCTACAGGTCTATCCTTCTTAAGCTTTTAGCGTTATTTTTATTATAGTTGTTCTTTGCCAACATCTGAAAATAGTCCGTGTGTGTGTGTGTGTGTGTGTGTGTGTGTGTGTGTGTGTGTGTGTGTGTGTGTGTGTGTGTGTGTGTGTGTGTGTGTGTGTGTATGTGTGTGTGTGTGTGTG
>NW_004798641.1:61831-63535 GCF_000002075.1 Aplysia californica | reverse complement strand
CCCCCCCCCCCCCCTAGTACTAAATGATCATCATTGAGTCAAGGTGCTTCTCTTTACTTTAAAAAAAAGTAAAGATAAAAAACAAACAACCTCTGTTAGCTTTGTAGGCAGGGTCGACGCAGCCTGTGTTGTAAGTGGTGTCAACTTTGGTTCTACGGATAATAATAATAACAAATAATAAATGACATTTATATATAGCTCTCAACCCCGAAAAAAGTACACAGGCTCTGAGCGCTTTACAATACAGTACAACATACAACAGTAACATGAAACGCTGTGTTCTGACTAAAGAAAACATTTTCATATATTCATCTTATTAATTTAAAAATAGAACCGACTTCAGCTGACATTTGAATGAATCAAAAGACTTGATCTATCTCAAAGTACTTGGTAAAGCATTCCAGATCTTGGGGACTTGGGGCCTTGGTATTCAAATGCCCTTTCACCTATTGTTTTAAGTTTCATAGATGGTAAAATAAATTTCTTTTTATCAGCTGATGACCTTAAACTGCGAGTTGGAAAGTACAGTCTAAACAGATTTGATAAATATGATGGTGCATTATCACATTCAAATATTTGTGACAGAGGGTGGCCAACTTGTACACAATTCTTTTCTCAACTGGAAGCCAATGCAAAGTTCGTAAAAGAGTTTTAGCAGAGTCTCGCTTTCTTTTCCGTAAAACTAAACATTGGATTCAAAACATTGACAGTTTTTTTCTTCTCTTTTTCTTGTAGCGCTTTTAGAGACAGGTTTCTAGTTTTATCTTTTGCAACTCAATATAACACAAAATAATGGTTTCTTTCAAATCCCCCTTAAACTCAGCGTTTTTGAAAAACATGACAGTTTGAATACATGTATTTTTCTATCATTATCTGGGGATACTTAATGACCTGATAATTTTGATCATCATCGTCATAGCAATAATTATCGTCATCATCATAGCATTAGCAGTATTGTCAAAGTACACATATTGGCAGCGTGGTGGAATCAGGCTCTCGTCAAAATAATCACAGTCACAGTGAAGAAACTGGCATTTTTTTCGCTGGTTCGTGAATTTTTATCAAATTTTTGTTTTTTTGGCTCAACACCTTTCATGCCCATTAAAGAACTCATTTCTGTGTGGATTTTTCGGAAAAACGTTGATTAAAGGCACACAAAAAATGTAAATTTTCAGTAACCACGGACTCTTGAGCTAAGGAAATAACTAATTTTTGGCGGCCATATTCTCACTAATTTTACCTCTGAAAATAGGTGACCCCCACCTCCTTCTTTCGCAAATATGTCGACTTGTATTCAAGATAAATGGATATTTTAAAAAAAAATTCAAATAAAGACAAGTGAACAAGCTTTAAGATGATACCAATACCTCTACACGCCCAAAAATTGACGAGAGCCTGATTCCACCACGCTGCCTCACATATGATGTAAGCCTCCATTCCCATTTTTTTCTTTTTTGGGGCATCGTCTGGCAGACCGTGGGAGGAAAACGTTATAGGCGTACACATGTGTACTGTATGTACTGTATTCTAAACTGGGATAAAGAAAACTTTATATTATAGGCCTACACATGTGTACTGTATGTACTGTATTCTAAACGGGGATAAAGAAAACTTTATATTATAGGCCTACACATGTGTACTGTATGTACTGTATTCTAAACTGGGATAAAGAAAACTTTATATTATAGGCCTACACATGTGTAG
>NW_004798641.1:59210-61731 GCF_000002075.1 Aplysia californica | reverse complement strand
TTATTATTATTATTATTATTATTATTGTTATTCCAAGCGTCAATTCTGAGTGTACACACTTGTTTCACCCTCCTGTTCCAAGTCAAGACCTTACATGGGTATTGTTCACTTTCCTCTGTCTGCAGTAAACAAATGACCATCATTGAGTCAAGGTGCTTCTCTTTACTTTTAAAAAAGTAAAAATAAAAAACAAACAACCTCTGTTAGCTTTGTAGGCAGGGTTGACGCAGCCTGTGTTGTAAATGGTGTTAACTCTGGTTCTACGGATAATAATAATAATAAATAATACATGACATTTATATAGCGCTCAACCCCGAAAAAAGTACACAGGCTCTGAGCGCTTTACAATACAGTACAACGTACAACAGTAACATAAAACATTGTGTTCTGACTAAAGAAAATCACTCCAAATATTCATCTTATTAATTTAAAAACAGAAACGACTTCAGCTGACATTTGAATGAATCAAAAGATTTGATCTTTCTCAAAGTACTCGGTAAAGTATTCCAGATCTTGGGGCCTTGGTATTCAAATGCCCTTTCACCCATTGTTTTAAGTTTCATAGATGGTAAAATAAATGTCTTTTTGTCAGCTGATGACCTTAAACTGCGAGTTGGAATGTACAGTCTTAACAGATTTGATAAATATGATTATCATTCAAACATTCGTGACATAGGGAGGCCAACTTGTACACAATCCTTTTCTCAACAGGAAGCCAATGCGAAGTTCGTAAAAGAGGTTTAGCGGAGTCTCGCTTTCTTTTCCGTAAAACTAAACATTGGATTCAAAACAATGACAGTTATTCTTTTTCTCTGTTTCTTATAGCGCTTTTATAGACAGGTTTTTAGTTTATCTTTTGCAACTCAATACAACACAAAATGATGGTTTCATTCAAACTCCCCCTTAAACTCAGCGTTTTTGAAAAACATGACAGTTTGAATACATGTATTTTTCTATCATTATCTGGGGATACTTTATGACCTGATAATTTTGATCATCATCATCATCATAGCAATTCTCGTTATCATCATTGCAAAATTAGCAGTAGTGAAAAAGTAAACGTAATATAATGGAGGCCTCCATTCCCACTTGTTCTTTTTTTGAGGCATCGTCTGGCAGATTGTGGGAGGAAAACTTTATAGGCCTACACCTGTGTACTGTATGTACTGTACTCTAAACTGGGATATAGAAAACTTTATATTATAGACCTACACAGGTATGGGGTATGTAGGCCTACTGTATTCTAAACTGGACTAACAAAAACTTTATAGGCCTACATATATGTAGATCTACTGCATGTATTGTATTCTAAACTGGGCTAAAGAAAACTTAATATTATAGACCTACACAAGTATACTGTATGTACTGTATTTTAAACTAGGCTAAAGAAAACGTTATATTATAGTTATAGACCTGCACATGAGTAGATCTACTACATGTACTGTATTCTAAACTGGGCTAAAGAAAACTTTATAGTCCTACACATGTGTAGATCTACTGCATGTACATGTATTGTATTTTAAATTTCGCTAAAAAAAACTTTATAGGCCTACATACAACATATTTGTAGATCTACTGCATGTACTGTATTTATTTAAACTGGGCTGAAAAACACTTTATAGGCCTACACATGTGTAGATCTACTGCATGTACTGTATTTTATACTGGGCTAAAGAAAACTTTAGCTTTCCATTCGGAACTTACTTGACATTGTATGCTTATCCAGGGTCTCTACGATCATTTGTATCTCTTGAATGTGTGTGTGTGTGTGTGTGTGTGTGTGTGTGTGTGTGTGTGTGTGTGTGTTTGTGTGTATGTGTGTGTGTGTGTGTGCGTTTGTGTGTGTGTGTCAGCATCATCATTGCCTTTCTCACCCTGCACCAGGGTATAGACCGCGGACAAACACCTTCCACCTTTCTCTATCCTGGGCTAGCCTCTTGATGTTATTCCACGTCTTCCCACTTTTCTGTACATCAGTTTCTGTGATTTTTCTCCAGGTTCTCTGCGGTCTTCTCCTTGGTCTTTTACCCTGTGGATTTCATCCAACACTTTCTTTGTTATACAGCTGCCTGACTTCCTGAGAGTATGTCCAATCCTTCACCACCGCCTTCTTCCTACCTCATCTTTGACTGGGATCTGTCTTGTTTTCCTTACTACTTCTTCGTTGGTGATCCTGTCTGTCCATCTGACCCTCGGTAACTGTCTTAGATACCTGTTCAAGAAAACCTGGATCCTCTTTATGCAAGTCTGCGATGCGTTCCATGTCTCACGTTCATACAGCAGGACTGACTTCACATTTGAATTCAAATCATTAGCTTTGTTGAAAGTGAGATATCTCTGGTCTTCAAAATTCTATTCAAAGATATAATGAAAGCAGCCTGTGCTTTTCCAATGCGGGACTTTATTTCAGCACCTGTTCCTCCACCTCTGACTGAAGTGTCTTTAGGCCATTCCCTAAGGGGGGATATTTCTCGTTCAAGCATAGTAAAATTGTAAATGGGCTGATTCATGTCACGATCAT
>NW_004798641.1:28073-56841 GCF_000002075.1 Aplysia californica | reverse complement strand
TCCCTCTCTCTCTCTCTCTCTCTCTCTCTCTCTCTCTCTCTCTCTCTCTCTCTAAGCGCTCACTGTGTGCCCAACGTTCATACTACATTGTATATGAAGACATATAGACGTTGCGAGGGACAGGCAGCGTGACACTACAGTGCTGCTGTTTCTAATTACATGTAATCTAATCTTCTCCAAGATGGCGGCACCGCGCGCTGAGCAGGCTGGGGCCGCCTTTTCTGCTCTACCTTGGTGACGTCACAGCCGAGAGCTCTAGCACTGATTTATAACCTCTTTGAAAATATCCTCGGTCCCATTCCAGTCACTTTAAAAAGAAAAGTTTTCAAAAAGTTTTATAGATCTAGTAATGACAATGATTTTGTTATTTCAATTTACAGTTTTGTGATAATCGAATTAAAATTTTCTTTAAAGCTGCTTTCGGAAAAGAATATCTAGATCTAGATCTAGGCTTAACCTAAATTATATTTTGGTTTTGAGGGCGCGAGGTCGCGAGGTCACGAGACATTAGCCAGATTTTGTCCACGAGCCCAGCTATTTCAATCACCACCAAGACCAATTACGATTTAGTCGTTTGCCCCATTACGGTAAATAAAAAATAAAAAAACAACTAAAAACCAAACAAACAAATTAGCCTTGAGTGAATTGCTACCAAATAGGTTTGTAAGGTCCTTGATTGCTATAATACTACCCGTTTTGACTCCCAACAAAACTCTCTAACGGGTCTATATATATAATATTCACGGTGGTATTTTCGTTATTTTTGGTCAGCCAGTCCAAGTGTAAAAGATAGGAGTTTACTTTATTCTAATTATAGCTAGATCTAGATTTATTGCAATGAAAAGAAATACGACGTTTGTTTTGTTGACGGTGAGGAATTTTGGAGATTATTGTTGTCTTCAACAAGTTTCAACTGCTTTGACTTTGAGTTTTACCCAGGAGCCTCGTTCTTCCGAAAGTCTGAACAAGCAATGCAAACCTGCGATATCCCAAGATGGAACATGGTACTTGCTTTTATACAACAAGTAAACAATACTAATTATCACAAATGTTCAGGAGATGCTAAACATACAAACTTTACTAAATCATGACTGTTTGTTTAAATAACACTCAATCAATAAATAACATTTGAATATCGCACATTCCCGCCCAACAGCAAGCTCTGTGCGCTTTAAGGTAATAGAGTTACCCCTTTTTAAGCCTGTCGTGTACATCTATGTTTAGGGTAGACAATAGAACTCTCAGAATCATCCTCGGCTTCCTTTGAAGTAAACAGTGCTTTTCATTCTTTTAAAAAGACTTAAACTTACTTTTTTTTCTTAATTGGGGCACATTTTATAACTGTGAATTAAACTACATTGTACGACAACAACAACAACAACAACAACAACAACAACAACAACAACAACAACAACAACAACAACAATAATAATAGTAATAATAATAATAATAATAATAAATAAACAACAATAATAATAATAATAATAATAATAATAAAAATAGAAAATAAAAATAAATAAATAAATAAATAATAATAATAATAATAATAATAATAATAATAATAATATAATAATAATAATAATAATAATAATAATAATAATAATAATAATAATAATAATAATAATAATAATAAGTCTGTGTTCTGCACGGCACACTTGCACAATACGATTCTGCATGACAAACCGGCACATTACGATGTCATTGGGCCCGCGCGCAAATCCAAAACACCTTTGGGGCCTAGGCTAGCAGACGACAGACGAGAGGGAGAGACACCCACGAGGGACACAACATAGATCTAAACAAAATGCAAGACGTTTCCCGAACCTTGTGTCGAGTAGTCTTTTTCCTCATGTGAACTCAAGATGATATTTTAATCTGCACGAACTGTTCAGGTACGTTGTTAATATGTAGTTTTTTCCTTTCATTCTTTTTAAGCTAAACTTTCCCAACTTTATTGTTCCGATGAAAAGCCAGATCTCAAACATGACATCGGAGGTCATGGTTCCCCTCTTTATTTCTGATTCTCTGCTCGGATCCTCTCAAAATTCTCATATTATCCTGATGCTTCCCCATAATCTGTTCAGCTTTTCTCAACGCTTCTCTGGGCTTGCCCCTGCCTTGTTCCTACATCTAATCTAGATCTAGAATCTAGAAAGAAACCGTGTCTGTCGCTTCCAAATCACCATCCTTTGATTAGAGAGCAGCACCGTGGGTTTCAGCTTCGTTTACAAGGCAGGCCTAGAATGTAAGTCTAGAATCTAGATCTAGATATATATATCTAGATCTAGATCTAGATTTTCTCGTTTGATTTCTTCTTTTTTTTTTGCTGTCCATGGAATTCTCTAAAAATGTGTGAAATGTTTTGATGATACCAATGCAAAATTGTATCTTGAATGGAGGGGGCAGAGGGGAGGGGTAGGGCGGACCTTTTAAACCTGGATCTAGAATCTAGTCTAGATCTAGATCTAGATCTAGATATATAGATCTAATCTAGAACTAGAGATCTAAATCTAAATCCAATTCCTCAAATTGTTACACCCCCCCCCCCCTGAAACTCCCCTACTCTCGGGGGCAAAAACCCGCGAATAACTGCGGGGTGCGAACTGCCGAAAAAGCGCCGATTTCTGGCAAGGGAAACGACTCCGCCATGACTTGATTGAGGGCATTATATGTTGAGCTATTTCCCTTGGTCTACTTCTCGATGAAATGATCTTCTGGCTTCCAGTTCTAGCTTTAACATTCCCTTGTTCAGCGCAGTCATAATAATAGAGTCTAGATTCTAGATCTAGAACCTAGATCTAAAATCTAGACTATGTATTTGTTTTAGTAGAGGTTTTATGGCACTCGCAACTGCATAAGGTCATATGAGCGCCAAGATCTATGTTTACCGAACTGGTGCTTTTTCGGTAGTTCCCAACCCCCTTATTTGAGCCTGACCTAGATCTAGATCCAAATCTAGATCTACGTCTAGATCTATACGTTTGATTCGCGGCAAGCTAAGATATCAAACCTAACTACTGCAAAACATTAAATTGTGGTAAAATGCCCCCCAGAAACCCCCCACCATATTTTTATTTGGTCAGGGGGGCGGCAAGTGAGGTTACTGAACACACAGTGCTACAAATGAAACAGAGAGAGAGAGAGAATGAATGTTTTACGGAGCGGGTTGTCCCAGCCCATGAGACATGTATTTACTTGGCCTAATGTCCTGTCTTGTTGTGCGTTTGCGTGAGTGCACCTTTAAGTCTAACTTTTGTAACGTCTACTGCCATTGTTAACGACCAAGACAAATTTCTTCGTGCGAGATGAATAAAGATTGTCATTGTCATTGTCAAATTAGGAAACAAAAGAAAGACTGTCAGTCGTGGGGGAAATCCAACCCTTCTATTGTAACTAGAAAAGAAACACACATTCTTACATCTGTAAACATTCCATTTTATTTAGCATATGTATGTGAGGCAGCGTGGTGGAATCAGGCTCTCTTCAAAATTATCAAAGTGAAGAAACTTGATTTTTTCGGCAGGTTTGTGAATTTTTATACAATTTTTTTTTTTTTTGGCTCAACATCTTTCATGCCCTTTAAAGAAGTCATTTCTGGGAGGATTTTTCTGAAAAACGTCGATTAAAGGCACTTAAAATGTAAATTTTCAGTTACCAATGACTCTTAAGCTAAGGAAATAACTAAATCTAATCTTTGCCGGCCATTTCTCACAAATTTTACCTCTGAAAATAGGTGACCCCCATCTCCTTCATTCGCAAATATCTTGACTTGTATTCAAGATAGATGGATATTTTTTTCATCCAAATAAAATCAAGTGAACTAAGATGATACCAATAACTCTACATTCCCAAAAATCGACGAGAGCCTGATTCCACCACGCTGCCTCACATATATCCTACCTACCTTATGACCTTATATATTTTTTCCTCAAGCCTTGTACTCCATGAAAACCTATTTATTTACTCTGCGCCATAAGCGAAACTGAACTTAAGCGAGTTGAGGTCAAAGCATAAAAACCAAGCTGTAAAGACTCCCTTTTTCGGAGAGGTACAGTACTGTCATTTTCTCCTGTTTTCTATTTTCTCAGAGTACATCTTGTTTCAAGAGACGTCTTCAGGAAGATAATCGAGTCATGTTGGAGCAGCCAAGTGAAAAGATAAGTACTGCAATGTTATTTGTTTTTGTTTCGATGTTGAAGTATATGGATATGGGAAATCGAATATAGGGAACATTACGTGGTCAAAGTTGTCGTGGGCGAAGTTGTTGTGGTTGAGATTGTCATAACCATTGTGGTCGACGTTGTTGTGGTGGTCATGATTGAGACTGTCTTTGCCATATGATTATGGTCGACGTTGTTGTGGTTGTCATGGTTGAGATTGTCATAGTCATTGTGGTCGACGTTGTTGTGGTTGTCATGGATGCGACTGTCTTTGCCATTATGGTCGACGTTGTTGTGGTTGTCATGGAAGCGATTGTCTTTGCCATATGATTATGGTCGACGTTGTTGTGGTTGTCATGGAAGCGATTGTCTTTGCCATATGATTATGGTCGACGTTGTTGTGGTTGTCATGGAAGCGATTGTCTTTGCCATTATTGTCGACGTTGTTGTGGTTGTCATGGATGCGACTGTCTTTGCCATATGATTATGGTCGACGTTGTTGTGGTTGTCATGGAAGCGATTGTCTTTGCCATTATGGTCGACGTTGTTGTGGTTGTCTTGGCTGAGACTGTCTTTGCCATTATGGTCGACGTTGTTGTGGTTGTCTTGAGTCAAAGTCGTCACAGATCAGATTTGTTGACGTCTTTGTGGGTGGAGATCATCGTGGGTTGTAGTTGGAGTCTTCGCGTGTCGAGGTTGTCGTGGTTGTCATAGGTCGACGTCATCACGTGTCGTGGTTTATGGGTGCCGTGGGTCGTTGGTTGTGGTGCCTTGGGTTGTGGGTGCCGTGGGTCGTTGGTTGTGGGTGCCGTGGGTCGTTGGTTGTGGGTGTCGTGGGTCGTTGGTTGTGGGTTCCATGGGTCGTTGGTTGTGGGTGTCGTGGGTCGTTGGTTGTGAGTGCCGTGGGTCGTTGGTTGTGGGTGCCGTGGGTCGTTGGTTGTGGGTGTCGTGGGTCGTTGGTTGTGGGTTCCGTGGGTCGTTGGTTGTGGGTGCCGTGGGTCGTTGGTTGTGGGTTCCATGGGTCGTTGGTTGTGGGTTCCATGGGTCGTTGGTTGTGGGTGTGGTGGGCCGTTGGTTGTGGGTGCCGTGGGTCGTTGGTTGTGGGTGCCGTGGGTCGTTGGTTGTGGGTCGTTGGTTGTTTGTGTTGTTGGTGTCGTTGGCTGTGGGTCGTTGGTGCTGTGGGTGTTGATGTCATCATGGTTGTCGTGAGTGACTGGTCATCCGATCCATTTTGGTTTCAAAGGTGGTTAGTTATTTTGGTCGGTATAGAATCCTTTGTGTTGTTCAACATTTCTCCTTTTGCTGTTCGAGCTGCCCATGCAAGTAAGGCCATGCATTCTTTAACACTTTACTGAATTGTAATCAGATGTTGTCCACTTCTATGTAAGGTGAAAATTACTAGGATACTTGTCTTCTTAGATTCCCAAGCATACTGACTGAAAAGGAAAGAAACATGAAAACTTGGGGAAAATATGCTTTTGTGCGAGAGATAAAGGACACGAACATTCAGAAATCTTTCCCCATTCCATTTTCTTTAGCCTGTCGCTCTTACGAAGGGATCGGTTTTCTTGAGCTCATCCTACCCACCCTATGACCTTATAGTTTTCAACAAGCATTGTGCTCCCATTGGAAAGCTAGCTTTTGATTGAAATCAAAATTGAGCGAATGGCGGGGAAAGCATAAAAATCAAGCTGTGAAGACGTTCTGTTCAGGGAAGTTCTTTAGTTTTCTTGTTTTCTGTTTTCTCAGAATACATCTTGTGTCAAGAGATTTGCTGTGGGAGAGAATCGAGTCCTGTAGGACCATCGGAGAAAAAGGTGAGAAATTTGCAATCTTGTTTGTTTTCTTTATCTTTGAAAGTGACTGAAGTTATTGGAAAGATATAATGAGAGTCAGAAGACCAAGTAGTAGGCTAAATGGCAGAGACAGCACCTAAGATTAGCAAGCTGCTGCCAATAACTAGTGATGTTTTATACATTTATAAGTATTCTGGTAAAAACTCGTGGCAGAGACAGCACCTAAGATTAGCAAGCTGCTGCCAATAACTAGTGGGCTTTTTTTACATTTATAAGCATTCTGGTAAAACCATGTGGCAGGATCAGCACCTAAGATTAGCAAGCTGCTGCCAATAACTAGTGATGTTTGATATATTTATAAGCATTCTGGTCAACTCTCGTGGCAGAGACAGCACCTAAGATTAGCAAGCTGCTGCCAATAACTAGTGATGTTTTATACATTTATAAGTATTCTGGTAAAAACTCGTGGCAGAGACAGCACCTAAGATTAGCAAGCTGCTGCCAATAACTAGTGATGTTTTATACATTTATAAGCATTCTGGTAAAACCATGTGGCAGGATCAGCACCTAAATTCAGCAAGCTGCTGCCTATAAAACCACAGTAGACGAACCTTGGCTTCTGACTTAATATATATGAAAAAACGCACATGCAATTATCCTTGCAAATTCTGAATTGAATCTGTCGATGACAATGCACCATATGTAATTCCAACGATTGTTGGTATCATTTCCCTTTGTGTTGTTCAACTTTTTTTCCTTTTGCTGTTCGAACTGCCCATGTAAGTAGGGCCATGCATGCTTTTACACTTTACTGAAATTGTATTTAAATATTCGCCACTCTTATTTTAGGTATTTAAGATGTTGCACACTTTACTGTAATTGTATTCAGATATTCTCCACTCTTATTTTAGGTATTTAAGATGTTGCACACTTTACTGTAATTGTATTCAGATATTCTCCACTCTTATTTTAGGTATTTAAGATGTTGCACACTTTACTGTAATTGTATTCAGATATTCTCCACTCTTATTTTAGGTATTTAAGATGTTGCAAAAGAATGGTAGGATTCTCTTCAAATGAAGAAATAATTACTTGACTGATTGCTTATCCCATCCATTTGAAATTCAAAGGTGGCCAGCAATTGTTTAAAGAGCCATGCTACAATGAAAAGAACAGGAAGTAGTTTTTACTGGCAGAAAAAGCACCTAATATTAGAAAGCTGCTGCCAATAATCTGGCCTAGAAGTAAAGTTTCTGAAGGGAGAGATATTCTTATTACGAAGTTTAGCATGCTGCAGTCAATGATGAAATAGAATAGGTATTTATATACGGCAGATACAGCACCTAAGAATAAAGAATAGCAAGCTGCTGCCTACAGAACCCTAAAAAAGATGAAGATTGATTGAATCTTTATAGGCCAGGGCTTAGCCATTTTAGAAACAGCAGCTAAGACCAGTAACGTGATGCCTATGTATGAATTCTTCTTCCGAGCGAGGATGTTCAGCACTCCTTCCCTCCCACCACCATCCTGGCAAAGGCCCGGCACTGGAGTACCCAAAGAGAGGCGTCTCTAATGGACCAGACAGGTTCGTTTTTGATTTAATGTCCAAAAGGGAAGTAAAGGTTGGATGGGAAGTCGGTGTTAGAATTAGAAACGTTTCAAAAGACTGACGGTCAAGCAGGAAATGCATCCCGCTGCTAATGTAAATGAAAAAGTAACACACATTCTGACATCTGTAAGCATTCCACATTCTTGAGCATTTCTTACCTCCATTATGACCTTGTATTTTTCCACATGCATTGAAATTCATGGAGACATAGCTTTTAGTTCTGCACCTAGAGTGAAACTTAAAGCATAGAAACCAAGGTGTAAAAACGTGGTTTTTGTGGAGGTACAGTAATTCTCTCCGGTTTTCTATCTTCTCTTAGAGTACATCCTGTTTCAAGAGATGTATTCTGGAAGAGCGTCGAGTCATGTAGGACCATACAAGAGAAAAGGTGAGAATTGCTGCTAGGTTACTTGTCTTCTTTGCTTCCCAAGCATACTGATTGAAAAGGAAACGAACATGAAAACTTGGGGAAACTATGCTTTTGTGCGAGCAATAAAGGACACGAACATTCAGAAATCTTTCCCCATTCCATGTTCTTTAGCCTGTCGTTCTTACGATGGGATCGGTTTTCTTCAGCTCATCCTACCCACCCTATGATCTTATAGTTTTCAACAAGCATTGTGCTCCCATTGGAAAGCTAGCTTTTGATTGAAATCAAAATTGAGCGAATGGCGGGGAAAGCATAAAAATCAAGCTGTGAAGACGTTCTGTTCAGGGAAGTTCTTTAGTTTTCTTGTTTTCTGTTTTCTCAGAATACATCTTGTGTCAAGAGATTTGCTGTGGAAGAGAATGGAGTCCTGTAGGACCAGCGGAGAGAAAAGGTGAGAAATTTGCAATCTTGTTTGTTTTCTTTATCTTTGAAATTGACTGAGGTTATTGGAAAGATATAATGAGAGTCAGAAGACCAAGTAGTAGGCTAAATGGCAGAGACAGCACCTAAGATTAGCAAGCTGCTGCCAATAACTAGTGATGTTTGATATATTTATAAGCATTCTGGTAAAACCATGTGGCAGAGACAGCACCTAAGATTAGCAAGCTGCTGCCAATAACTAGTGATGTTTGATATATTTATAAGCATTCTGGTAAAACCATGTGGCAGGATCAGCACCTAAGATTAGCAAGCTGCTGCCAATAACTAGTGATGTTTGATATATTTATAAGCATTCTGGTAAAAACTCGTGGCAGAGACAGCACCTAAGATTAGCAAGCTGCTGCCAATAACTAGTGATGTTTGATATATTTATAAGCATTCTGGTAAAACCATGTGGCAGAGACAGCACCTAAGATTAGCAAGCTGCTGCCAATAACTAGTGATGTTTGATATATTTATAAGCATTCTGGTAAAACCATGTGGCAGAGACAGCACCTAAGATTAGCAAGCTGCTGCCAATAACTAGTGATGTTTTATACATTTATAAGCATTCTGGTAAAACCATGTGGCAGGATCAGCACCTAAATTCAGCAAGCTGCTGCCTATAAAACCACAGTAGACGAACCTTGGCTTCTGACTTAATATATATGAAAAAACGCACATGCAATTATCCTTGCAAATTCTGAATTGAATCTGTCGATGACAATGCACCATATGTAATTCCAACGATTGTTGGTTTCATTTCCCTTTGTGTTGTTCAACTTTTTTTCCTTTTGCTGTTCGAACTGCCCATGTAAGTAGGGCCATGCATGCTTTTACACTTTACTGAAATTGTATTTAAATATTCGCCACTCTTATTTTAGGTATTTAAGATGTTGCACACTTTACTGTAATTGTATTCAGATATTCTCCACTCTTATTTTAGGTATTTAAGATGTTGCACACTTTACTGTAATTGTATTCAGATATTCTCCACTCTTATTGTAGGTATTTAAGATGTTGCAAAAGAATGTTAGGATTCTCTTCAAATGAAGAAATAATTACTGGATTGATTGCTTATCCCATCCATTTGAAATTCAAAGGTGGCCAGCAATTTTTTAAAGAGCCATGCTACAATGAAAAGAACAGGAAGTAGTTTTTACTGGCAGAAAAAGCACCTAATATTAGAAAGCTGCTGCCAATAATCTGGCCTAGGAGGAAAGTTTCTGAAGGGAGAGATATTCTTATTACGAAGATAAGCATGCTGCAGTCAATGATGAAATAGAATAGGGTATTTATATACGGCAGATACAGCACCTAAGAATAAAGAATAGCAAGCTGCTGCCTACAGAACCCTAAAAAAGATGAAGATTGATTGAATCTTTCTAGGCCAGGGCTTAGCCATTTTAGAAACAGCAGCTAAGACCAGTAACGTGATGCCTATGTATGAATTCTTCTTCCGAGCGAGGATGTTCAGCACTCCTTCCCTCCCACCACCATCCTGGCAAAGGCCCGGCACTGGAGTACCCAAAGAGAGGCGTCTCTAATGGACCAGACAGGTTCGTTTTTGATTTAATGTCCAAAAGGGAAGTAAAGGTTGTATGGGAAGTCGGTGTTATAATTAGAAACGTTTCAAAAGACTGACGGTCAAGCAGGAAATGCATCCCGCTGCTATTGTAAATGAAAAAGTAACACACATTCTGACATCCGTAAGCATTCCACATTCTTGAGCATTTCTTACCTCCATTATGACCTTGTATTTTTCCACATGCATTGAAATTCATGGAGACATAGCTTTTAGTTCTGCACCTAGAGTGAAACTTAAAGCATAGAAACCAAGGTGTAAAAACGTGGTTTTTGTGGAGGTACAGTAATTCTCTCCGGTTTTCTATCTTCTCTTAGAGTACATCCTGTTTCAAGAGATGTATTCTGGAAGAGCGTCGAGTCATGTAGGACCATACAAGAGAAAAGGTGAGAATTGCTGCTAGGTTACTTGTCTTCTTTGCTTCCCAAGCATACTGATTGAAAAGGAAAGGAACATGAAAACTTGTGGAAACTATGCTTTTGTGCGAGCAATAAAGGACACGAACATTCAGAAATCTTTCCCCATTCCATTTTCTTTAGCCTGTCGTTCTTACGAAGGGATCGGTTTTCTTGAGCTCATCCTACCCACCCTATGATCTTATAGTTTTCAACAAGCATTGTGCTCCCATTGGAAAGCTAGCTTTTGATTGAAATCAAAATTGAGCGAATGGCGGGGAAAGCATAAAAATCAAGCTGTGAAGACTTTCTGTTCAGGGAAGTTCTTTAGTTTTCTTGTTTTCTGTTTTCTCAGAATACATCTTGTGTCAAGAGATTTGCTGTGGAAGAAAATCGAGTCCTGTAGGACCATCGGAGAGAAAAGGTGAGAAATTTGCAATCTTGTTTGTTTTCTTTATCTTTGAAAGTGACTGAGGTTATTGGAAAGATATAATGAGAGTCAGAAGACCAAGTAGTAGGCTAAATGGCAGAGACAGCACCTAAGATTAGCAAGCTGCTGCCAATAACTAGTGATGTTTTATACATTTATAAGCATTCTGGTAAAACCATGTGGCAGGATCAGCACCTAAGATTAGCAAGCTGCTGCCAATAACTAGTGATGTTTGATATATTTATAAGCATTCTGGTAAAAACTCGTGGCAGAGACAGCACCTAAGATTAGCAAGCTGCTGCCAATAACTAGTGGGCTTTTTTTTACATTTATAAGCATTCTGGTAAAACCATGTGGCAGGATCAGCACCTAAGATTAGCAAGCTGCTGCCAATAACTAGTGATGTTTGATATATTTATAAGCATTCTGGTAAAAACTCGTGGCAGAGACAGCACCTAAGATTAGCAAGCTGCTGCCAATAACTAGTGATGTTTGATATATTTATAAGCATTCTGGTAAAACCTCGTGGCAGAGACAGCACCTAAGATTAGCAAGCTGCTGCCAATAACTAGTGATGTTTTATACATTTATAAGCATTCTGGTAAAACCATGTGGCAGGATCAGCACCTAAGATTAGCAAGCTGCTGCCAATAACTAGTGATGTTTGATATATTTATAAGCATTCTGGTAAAACCTCGTGGCAGAGACAGCACCTAAGATTAGCAAGCTGCTGCCAATAACTAGTGATGTTTGATATATTTATAAGCATTCTGGTAAAAACTCGTGGCAGAGACAGCACCTAAGATTAGCAAGCTGCTGCCAATAACTAGTGATGTTTTATACATTTATAAGCATTCTGGTAAAACCATGTGGCAGGATCAGCACCTAAATTCAGCAAGCTGCTGCCTATAAAACCACAGTAGACGAACCTTGGCTTCTGACTTAATATATATGAAAAAACGCACATGCAATTATCCTTGCAAATTCTGAATTGAATCTGTCGATGACAATGCACCATATGTAATTCCAACGATTGTTGGTTTCATTTCCCTTTGTGTTGTTCAACTTTTTTTCCTTTTGCTGTTCGAACTGCCCA
The DNA here is from genome assembly GCF_000002075.1 of Aplysia californica. Taxonomy (NCBI): domain Eukaryota; kingdom Metazoa; phylum Mollusca; class Gastropoda; order Aplysiida; family Aplysiidae; genus Aplysia; species Aplysia californica. Next base: position 44,920 of record NW_004798641.1, on the reverse strand, counting down.
TGTAAGTAGGGCCATGCATGCTTTTACACTTTACTGAAATTGTATTTAAATATTCGCCACTCTTATTTTAGGTATTTAAGATGTTGCACACTTTACTGTAATTGTATTCAGATATTCTCCACTCTTATTTTAGGTATTTAGGATGTTGCACACTTTACTGTAATTTTATTCAGATATTCTCCACTCTTATTTTAGGTATTTAAGATGTTGCAAAAGAATGTTAGGATTCTCTTCAAATGAAGAAATAATTACTTGATTGATTGCTTATCCCATCCATTTGAAATTCAAAGGTGGCCAGCAATTTTTTAAAGAGCCATGCTACAATGAAAAGAACAGGAAGTAGTTTTTACTGGCAGAAAAAGCACCTAATATTAGAAAGCTGCTGCCAATAATCTGGCTTAGGAGGAAAGTTTCTGAAGGGAGAGAGATATTCTTATTACGAAGCTTAGCATGCTGCAGTCAATGATGAAATAGAATAGGGTATTTATATACGGCAGATACAGCACCTAAGAATAAAGAATAGCAAGCTGCTGCCTACAGAACCCTAAAAAAAGATGAAGATTGATTGAATCTTTATAGGCCAGGGCTTAGCCATTTTAGAAACAGCAGCTAAGACCAGTAACGTGATGCCTATGTATGAATTCTTCTTCCGAGCGAGGATGTTCAGCACTCCTTCCCTCCCACCACCATCCTGGCAAAGGCCCGGGCACTGGAGTACCCAAAGAGAGGCGTCTCTAATGGACCAGACAGGTTCGTTTTTGATTTAATGTCCAAAAGGGAAGTAAAGGTTGGATGGGAAGTCGGTGTTAGAATTAGAAACGTTTCAAAAGACTGACGGTCAAGCAGGAAATGCATCCCGCTGCTAATGTAAATGAAAAAGTAACACACATTCTGACATCCGTAAGCATTCCACATTCTTGAGCATTTCTTACCTCCATTATGACCTTGTATTTTTCCACATGCATTGAAATTCATGGAGACATAGCTTTTAGTTCTGCACCTAGAGTGAAACTTAAAGCATAGAAACCAAGGTGTAAAAACGTGGTTTTTGTGGAGGTATAGTAATTCTCTCCGGTTTTCTATCTTCTCTTAGAGTACATCCTGTTTCAAGAGATGTATTCTGGAAGAGCGTCGAGTCATGTAGGACCATACAAGAGAAAAGGTGAGAATTGCTGCTAGGTTACTTGTCTTCTTTGCTTCCCAAGCATACTGATTGAAAAGGAAAGGAACATGAAAACTTGGGGAAACTATGCTTTTGTGCGAGCAATAAAGGACACGAACATTCAGAAATCTTTCCCCATTCCATTTTCTTTAGCCTGTCGTTCTTACGAAGGGATCGGTTTTCTTGAGCTCATCCTACCCACCCTATGATCTTATAGTTTTCAACAAGCATTGTGCTCCCATTGGAAAGCTAGCTTTTGATTGAAATCAAAATTGAGCGAATGGCGGGGAAAGCATAAAAATCAAGCTGTGAAGACGTTCTGTTCAGGGAAGTTCTTTAGTTTTCTTGTTTTTGTTTTCTCAGAATACATCTTGTGTCAAGAGATTTGCTGTGGAAGAAAATCGAGTCCTGTAGGACCATCGGAGAGAAAAGGTGAGAAATTTGCAATCTTGTTTGTTTTCTTTATCTTTGAAATTGACTGAAGTTATTGGAAAGATATAATGAGAGTCAGAAGACCAAGTAGTAGGCTAAATGGCAGAGACAGCACATAAGATTAGCAAGCTGCTGCCAATAACTAGTGATGTTTGATATATTTATAAGCATTCTGGTAAAAACTCGTGGCAGAGACAGCACCTAAGACTAGCAAGCTGCTGCCAATAACTAGTGATGTTTTATACATTTATAAGCATTCTGGTAAAACCATGTGGCAGGATCAGCACCTAAATTCAGCAAGCTGCTGCCTATAAAACCACAGTAGACGAACCTTGGCTTCTGACTTAATATATATGAAAAAACGCACATGCAATTATCCTTGCAAATTCTGAATTGAATCTGTCGATGACAATGCACCATATGTAATTCCAACGATTGTTGGTTTCATTTCCCTTTGTGTTGTTCAACTTTTTTTCCTTTTGCTGTTCGAACTGCCCATGTAAGTAGGGCCATGCATGCTTTTACACTTTACTGAAATTGTATTTAAATATTCGCCACTCTTATTTTAGGTATTTAAGATGTTGCACACTTTACTGTAATTGTATTCAGATATTCTCCACTCTTATTTTAGGTATTTAAGATGTTGCACACTTTACTGTAATTGTATTCAGATATTCTCCACTCTTATTGTAGGTATTTAAGATGTTGCAAAAGAATGGTAGGATTCTCTTCAAATGAAGAAATAATTACTTGACTGATTGCTTATCCCATCCATTTGAAATTCAAAGGTGGCCAGCAATGTTTTAAAGAGCCATGCTACAATGAAAAGAACAGGAAGTAGTTTTTACTGGCAGAAAAAGCACCTAATATTAGAAAGCTGCTGCCAATAATCTGGCCTAGGAGGAAAGTTTCTGAAGGGAGAGATATTCTTATTACGAAGCTTAGCATGCTGCAGTCAATGATGAAATAGAATAGGGTATTTATATACGGCAGATACAGCACCTAAGGATAAAGAATAGCAAGCTGCTGCCTACAGAACCCTAAAAAAGATGAAGATTGATTGAATCTTCATAGGCCAGGGCTTAGCCATTTTAGAAACAGCAGCTAAGACCAGTAACGTGATGCCTATGTATGAATTCTTCTTCCGAGCGAGGATGTTCAGCACTCCTTCCCTCCCACCACCATCCTGGCAAAGGCCCGCACTGGAGTACCCAAAGAGAGGCGTCTCTAATGGACCAGACAGGTTCGTTTTTGATTTAATGTCCAAAAGGGAAGTAAAGGTTGTATGGGAAGTCGGTGTTATAATTAGAAACGTTTCAAAAGACTGACGGTAAAGCAGGAAATGCATCCCGCTGCTAATGTAAATGAAAAAGTAACACACATTCTGACATCTGTAAGCATTCCACATTCTTGAGCATTTCTTACCTCCATTATGACCTTGTATTTTTCCACATGCATTGAAATTCATGGAGACATAGCTTTTAGTTCTGCACCTAGAGTGAAACTTAAAGCATAGAAACCAAGGTGTAAAAACGTGGTTTTTGTGGAGGTACAGTAATTCTCTCCGGTTTTCTATCTTCTCTTAGAGTACATCCTGTTTCAAGAGATGTATTCTGGAAGAGCGTCGAGTCATGTAGGACCATACAAGAGAAAAGGTGAGAATTGCTGCTAGGTTACTTGTCTTCTTTGCTTCCCAAGCATACTGATTGAAAAGGAAAGGAACATGAAAACTTGAGGAAACTATGCTTTTGTGCGAGCAATAAAGGACACGAACATTCAGAAATTTTTCCCCATTCCATTTTCTTTAGCCTGTCGTTCTTACGAAGGGATCGGTTTTCTTGAACTCATCCTACCCACCCTATGACCTTATAGTTTTCAACAAGCATTGTGCTCCCATTGGAAAGCTAGCTTTTGATTGAAATCAAAATTGAGCGAATGGCGGGGAAAGCATAAAAATCAAGCTGTGATGACGTTCTGTTCAGGGAAGTTCTTTAGTTTTCTTGTTTTCTGTTTTCTCAGAATACATCTTGTGTCAAGAGATTTGCTGTGGAAGAAAATCGAGTCCTGTAGGACCATCGGAGAGAAAAGGTGAGAAATTTGCAATCTTGTTTGTTTTCTTTATCTTTGAAATTGACTGAAGTTATTGGAAAGATATAATGAGAGTCAGAAGACCAAGTAGTAGGCTAAATGGCAGAGACAGCACCTAAGATTAGCAAGCTGCTGCCAATAACTAGTGATGTTTTATACATTTATAAGCATTCTGGTAAAACCATGTGGCAGGATCAGCACCTAAGATTAGCAAGCTGCTGCCAATAACTAGTGATGTTTGATATATTTATAAGCATTCTGGTAAAAACTCGTGGCAGAGACAGCACCTAAGATTAGCAAGCTGCTGCCAATAACTAGTGATGTTTTATACATTTATAAGCATTCTGGTAAAACCATGTGGCAGGATCAGCACCTAAGATTAGCAAGCTGCTGCCAATAACTAGTGATGTTTGATATATTTATAAGCATTCTGGTAAAAACTCGTGGCAGAGACAGCACCTAAGATTAGCAAGCTGCTGCCAATAACTAGTGATGTTTGATATATTTATAAGCATTCTGGTAAAAACTCGTGGCAGAGACAGCACCTAAGATTAGCAAGCTGCTGCCAATAACTAGTGATGTTTGATATATTTATAAGCATTCTGGTAAAAACTCGTGGCAGAGACAGCACCTAAGATTAGCAAGCTGCTGCCAATAACTAGTGATGTTTTATACATTTATAAGCATTCTGGTAAAACCATGTGGCAGGATCAGCACCTAAAATCAGCAAGCTGCTGCCTATAAAACCACAGTAGACGAACCTTGGCTTCTGACTTAATATATATGAAGAAACGCACATGCAATTATCCTTGCAAATTCTGAATTGAATCTGTCGATGACAATGCACCATATGTAATTCCAACGATTGTTGGTTTCATTTCCCTTTGTGTTGTTCAACTTTTTTTCCTTTTGCTGTTCGAACTGCCCATGTAAGTAGGGCCATGCATGCTTTTACACTTTACTGAAATTGTATTTAAATATTCGCCACTCTTATTTTAGGTATTTAAGATGTTGCACACTTTACTGTAATTGTATTCAGATATTCTCCACTCTTATTTTAGGTATTTAAGATGTTGCACACTTTACTGTAATTGTATTCAGATATTCTCCACTCTTATTTTAGGTATTTAAGATGTTGCAAAAGAATGGTAGGATTCTCTTCAAATGAAGAAATAATTACTTGATTGATTGCTTATCCCATCCATTTGAAATTCATAGGTGGCCAGCAATGTTTTAAAGAGCCATGCTACAATGAAAAGAACAGGAAGTAGTTTTTACTGGCAGAAAAAGCACCTAATATTAGAAAGCTGCTGCCAATAATCTGGCCTAGGAGGAAAGTTTCTGAAGGGAGAGATATTCTTATTACGAAGCTTAGCATGCTGCAGTCAATGATGAAATAGAATAGGGTATTTATATACGGCAGATACAGCACCTAAGAATAAAGAATAGCAAGCTGCTGCCTACAGAACCCTAAAAAAGATGAAGATTGATTGAATCTTTATAGGCCAGGGCTTAGCCATTTTAGAAACAGCAGCTAAGACCAGTAACGTGATGCCTATGTATGAATTCTTCTTCCGAGCGAGGATGTTCAGCACTCCTTCCCTCCCACCACCATCCTGGCAAAGGCCCGGCACTGGAGTACCCAAAGAGAGGCGTCTCTAATGGACCAGACAGGTTCGTTTTTGATTTAATGTCCAAAAGGGAAGTAAAGGTTGGATGGGAAGTCGGTGTTATAATTAGAAACGTTTCAAAAGACTGACGGTCAAGCAGGAAATGCATCCCGCTGCTAATGTAAATGAAAAAGTAACACACATTCTGACATCCGTAAGCATTCCACATTCTTGAGCATTTCTTACCTCCATTATGACCTTGTATTTTTCCACATGCATTGAAATTCATGGAGACATAGCTTTTAGTTCTGCACCTAGAGTGAAACTTAAAGCATAGAAACCAAGGTGTAAAAACGTGGTTTTTGTGGAGGTACAGTAATTCTCTCCGGTTTTCTATCTTCTCTTAGAGTACATCCTGTTTCAAGAGATGTATTCTGGAAGAGCGTCGAGTCATGTAGGACCATACAAGAGAAAAGGTGAGAATTGCTGCTAGGTTACTTGTCTTCTTTGCTTCCCAAGCATACTAATTGAACAGGAAAGGAACATGAAAACTTGTGGAAACTATGCTTTTGTGCGAGCAATAAAGGACACGAACATTCAGAAATCTTTCCCCATTCCATTTTCTTTAGCCTGTCGTTTTTACGAAGGGATCGATTTTCTTGAGCTCATCCTACCCACCCTATGACCTTATAGTTTTCAACAAGCATTGTGCTCCCATTGGAAAGCTAGCTTTTGATTGAAATCAAAATTGAGCGAATGGCGGGGAAAGCATAAAAATCGAGCTGTGAAGACGTTCTGTTCAGGGAAGTTCTTTAGTTTTCTTGTTTTCTGTTTTCTCAGAATAAATCTTGTGTCAAGAGATTTGCTGTGGAAGAAAATCGAGTCCTGTAGGACCATCGGAGAGAAAAGGTGAGAAATTTGCAATCTTGTTTGTTTTCTTTATCTTTGAAAGTGACTGAAGTTATTGGAAAGATATAATGAGAGTCAGAAGACCAAGTAGTAGGCTAAATGGCAGAGACAGCACCTAAGATTAGCAAGCTGCTGCCAATAACTAGTGGGCTTTTTTTTACATTTATAAGCATTCTGGTAAAACCATGTGGCAGGATCAGCACCTAAGATTAGCAAGCTGCTGCCAATAACTAGTGATGTTTGATATATTTATAAGCATTCTGGTAAAACCTCGTGGCAGAGACAGCACCTAAGATTAGCAAGCTGCTGCCAATAACTAGTGATGTTTGATATATTTATAAGCATTCTGGTAAAAACTCGTGGCAGAGACAGCACCTAAGATTAGCAAGCTGCTGCCAATAACTAGTGATGTTTGATACATTTATAAGCATTCTGGTAAAACCATGTGGCAGGATCAGCACCTAAATTCAGCAAGCTGCTGCCTATAAAACCACAGTAGACGAACCTTGGCTTCTGACTTAATATATATGAAAAAACGCACATGCAATTATCCTTGCAAATTCTGAATTGAATCTGTCGATGACAATGCACCATATGTAATTCCAACGATTGTTGGTTTCATTTCCCTTTGTGTTGTTCAACTTTTTTTCCTTTTGCTGTTCGAACTGCCCATGTAAGTAGGGCCATGCATGCTTTTACACTTTACTGAAATTGTATTTAAATATTCGCCACTCTTATTTTAGGTATTTAAGATGTTGCACACTTTACTGTAATTGTATTCAGATATTCTCCACTCTTATTTTAGGTATTTAAGATGTTGCACACTTTACTGTAATTGTATTCAGATATTCTCCACTCTTATTTTAGGTATTTAAGATGTTGCACACTTTACTGTAATTGTATTCAGATATTCTCCACTCTTATTTTAGGTATTTAAGATGTTGCAAAAGAATGGTAGGATTCTCTTCAAATGAAGAAATAATTACTTGATTGATTGCTTATCCCATCCATTTGAAATTCAAAGGTGGCCAGCAATGTTTTAAAGAGCCATGCTACAATGAAAAGAACAGGAAGTAGTTTTTACTGGCAGAAAAAGCACCTAATATTAGAAAGCTGCTGCCAATAATCTGGCCTAGGAGGAAAGTTTCTGAAGGGAGAGGTATTCTTATTACGAAGCTTAGCATGCTGCAGTCAATGATGAAATAGAATAGGGTATTTATATACGGCAGATACAGCACCTAAGAATAAAGAATAGCAAGCTGCTGCCTACAGAACCCTAAAAAAGATGAAGATTGATTGAATCTTTATAGGCCAGGGCTTAGCCATTTTAGAAATAGCAGCTAAGACCAGTAACGTGATGCCTATGTATGAATTCTTCTTCCGAGCGAGGATGTTCAGCACTCCTTCCCTCCCACCACCATCCTGGCAAAGGACCGGCACTGGAGTACCCAAAGAGAGGCGTCTCTAATGGACCAGACAGGTTCGTTTTTGATTTAATGTCCAAAAGGGAAGTAAAGGTTGAATGGGAAGTCGGTGTTATAATTAGAAACGTTTCAAAAGACTGACGGTCAAGCAGGAAATGCATCCCGCTGCTAATGTAAATGAAAAAGTAACACACATTCTGACATCCGTAAGCATTCCACATTCTTGAGCATTTCTTACCTCCATTATGACCTTGTATTTTTCCACATGCATTGAAATTCATGGAGACATAGCTTTTAGTTCTGCACCTAGAGTGAAACTTAAAGCATAGAAACCAAGTTGTAAAAACGTGGTTTTTGTGGAGGTACAGTAATTCTCTCTGGTTTTCTATCTTCTCTTAGAGTACATCCTGTTTCAAGAGATGTATTCTGGAAGAGCGTCGAGTCATGTAGGACCATACAAGAGAAAAGGTGAGAATTGCTGCTAGGTTACTTGTCTTCTTTGCTTCCCAAGCATACTGATTGAAATGGAAAGGAACATGAAAACTTGAGGAAACTATGCTTTTGTGCGAGCAATAAAGGACACGAACATTCAGAAATCTTTCCCCATTCCATTTTCTTTAGCCTGTCGTTCTTACGAAGGGATCGGTTTTCTTGAGCTCATCCTACCCACCCTATGACCTTATAGTTTTCAACAAGCATTGTGCTCCCATTGGAAAGCTAGCTTTTGATTGAAATCAAAATTGAGCGAATGGCGGGGAAAGCATAAAAATCAAGCTGTGAAGACGTTCTGTTCAGGGAAGTTCTTTAGTTTTCTTGTTTTTGTTTTCTCAGAATACATCTTGTGTCAAGAGATTTGCTGTGGAAGAAAATCGAGTCCTGTAGGACCATCGGAGAGAAAAGGTGAGAAATTTGCAATCTTGTTTGTTTTCTTTATCTTTGAAAGTGACTGAAGTTATTGGAAAGATATAATGAGAGTCAGAAGACCAAGTAGTAGGCTAAATGGCAGAGACAGCACCTAAGATTAGCAAGCTGCTGCCAATAACTAGTGATGTTTGATATATTTATAAGCATTCTGGTAAAAACTCGTGGCAGAGACAGCACCTAAGATTAGCAAGCTGCTGCCAATAACTAGTGATGTTTGATATATTTATAAGCATTCTGGTAAAAACTCGTGGCAGAGACAGCACCTAAGATTAGCAAGCTGCTGCCAATAACTAGTGGGCTTTTTAAAAACATTTATAAGCATTCTGGTAAAACCATGTGGCAGGATCAGCACCTAAGATTAGCAAGCTGCTGCCAATAACTAGTGATGTTTGATATATTTATAAGCATTCTGGTAAAACCTCGTGGCAGAGACAGCACCTAAGATTAGCAAGCTGCTGCCAATAACTAGTGATGTTTGATATATTTATAAGCATTCTGGTAAAACCATGTGGCAGGATCAGCACCTAAGATTAGCAAGCTGCTGCCAATAACTAGTGATGTTTGATATATTTATAAGCATTCTGGTAAAAACTCGTGGCAGAGACAGCACCTAAGATTAGCAAGCTGCTGCCAATAACTAGTGATGTTTTATACATTTATAAGCATTCTGGTAAAACCTCGTGGCAGAGACAGCACCTAAGATTAGCAAGCTGCTGCCAATAACTAGTGATGTTTGATATATTTATAAGCATTCTGGTAAAAACTCGTGGCAGAGACAGCACCTAAGATTAGCAAGCTGCTGCCAATAACTAGTGATGTTTGATATATTTATAAGCATTCTGGTAAAAACTCGTGGCAGAGACAGCACCTAAGATTAGCAAGCTGCTGCCAATAACTAGTGATGTTTTATACATTTATAAGCATTCTGGTAAAACCATGTGGCAGGATCAGCACCTAAATTCAGCAAGCTGCTGCCTATAAAACCACAGTAGACGAACCTTGGCTTCTGACTTAATATATATGAAAAAACGCACATGCAATTATCCTTGCAAATTCTGAATTGAATCTGTCGATGACTATGCACCATATGTAATTCCAACGATTGTTGGTTTCATTTCCCTTTGTGTTGTTCAACTTTTTTTCCTTTTGCTGTTCGAGATGCCCATGTAAGTAGTGCCATGCATGCTTTTACACTTTACTGTAATTGTATTTAAATATTCGCCACTCTTATTTTAGGTATTTAAGATGTTGCACACTTTACTGTAATTGTATTCAGATATTCTCCACTCTTATTTTAGGTATTTAAGATGTTGCACACTTTACTGTAATTGTATTCAGATATTCTCCACTCTTATTTTAGGTATTTAAGATGTTGCAAAAGAATGGTAGGATTCTCTTCAAATGAAGAAATAATTACTTGATTGATTGCTTATCCCATCCATTTGAAATTCAAAAGTGGCCAGCAATGTTTTAAAGAGCCATGCTACAATGAAAAGAACAGGAAGTAGTTTTTACTGGCAGAAAAAGCACCTAATATTAGAAAGCTGCTGCCAATAATCTGGCCTAGGAGGAAAGTTTCTGAAGGGAGAGATATTCTTATTACGAAGCTTAGCATGCTGCAGTCAATGATGAAATAGAATAGGGTATTTATATACGGCAGATACAGCACCTAAGAATAAAGAATAGCAAGCTGCTGCCTACAGAACCCTAAAAAAGATGAAGATTGATTGAATCTTTATAGGCCAGGGCTTAGCCATTTTAGAAACAGCAGCTAAGACCAGTAACGTGATGCCTATGTATGAATTCTTCTTCCGAGCGAGGATGTTCAGCACTCCTTCCCTCCCACCACCATCCTGGCAAAGGACCGGCACTGGAGTACCCAAAGAGAGGCGTCTCTAATGGACCAGACAGGTTCGTTTTTGATTTAATGTCCAAAAGGGAAGTAAAGGTTGGATGGGAAGTCGGTGTTATAATTAGAAACGTTTCAAAAGACTGACGGTCAAGCAGGAAATGCATCCCGCTGCTAATGTAAATGAAAAAGTAACACACATTCTGACATCCGTAAGCATTCCACATTCTTGAGCATTTCTTACCTCCATTATGACCTTGTATTTTTCCACATGCATTGAAATTCATGGAGACATAGCTTTTAGTTCTGCACCTAGAGTGAAACTTAAAGCATAGAAACCAAGGTGTAAAAACGTGTTTTTTGTGGAGGTACAGTAATTCTCTCCGGTTTTCTATATTCTCTTAGAGTACATCCTGTTTCAAGAGATGTATTCTGGAAGAGCGTCGAGTCATGTAGGACCATACAAGAGAAAAGATGAGAATTGCTGCTAGGTTACTTGTCTTCTTTGCTTCCCAAGCATACTGATTGAAAAGGAAAGGAACATGAAAACTTGGGGAAACTATGCTTTTGTGCGAGCAATAAAGGACACGAACATTCAGAAATCTTTCCCCATTCCATTTTCTTTAGCCTGTCGTTCTTACGAAGGGATCGGTTTTCTTGAGCTCATCCTACCCACCCTATGATCTTATAGTTTTCAACAAGCATTGTGCTCCCATTGGAAAGCTAGCTTTTGATTGAAATCAAAATTGAGCGAATGGCGGGGAAAGCATAAAAATCAAGCTGTGAAGACGTTCTGTTCAGGGAAGTTCTTTAGTTTTCTTGTTTTTGTTTTCTCAGAATACATCTTGTGTCAAGAGATTTGCTGTGGAAGAAAATCGAGTCCTGTAGGACCATCGGAGAGAAAAGGTGAGAAATTTGCAATCTTGTTTGTTTTCTTTATCTTTGAAAGTGACTGAAGTTATTGGAAAGATATAATGAGAGTCAGAAGACCAAGTAGTAGGCTAAATGGCAGAGACAGCACCTAAGATTAGCAAGCTGCTGCCAATAACTAGTGGGCTTTTTTAAAACATTTATAAGCATTCTGGTAAAACCATGTGGCAGGATCAGCACCTAAGATTAGCAAGCTGCTGCCAATAACTAGTGATGTTTGATATATTTATAAGCATTCTGGTAAAACCTCGTGGCAGAGACAGCACCTAAGATTAGCAAGCTGCTGCCAATAACTAGTGATGTTTGATATATTTATAAGCATTCTGGTAAAAACTCGTGGCAGAGACAGCACCTAAGATTAGCAAGCTGCTGCCAATAACTAGTGATGTTTGATATATTTATAAGCATTCTGGTAAAAACTCGTGGCAGAGACAGCACCTAAGATTAGCAAGCTGCTGCCAATAACTAGTGATGTTTTATACATTTATAAGCATTCTGGTAAAACCATGTGGCAGGATCAGCACCTAAATTCAGCAAGCTGCTGCCTATAAAACCACAGTAGACGAACCTTGGCTTCTGACTTAATATATATGAAAAAACGCACATGCAATTATCCTTGCAAATTCTGAATTGAATCTGTCGATGACAATGCACCATATGTATTTCCAACGATTGTTGGTTTCATTTCCCTTTGTGTTGTTCAACTTTTTTTCCTTTTGCTGTTCGAACTGCCCATGTAAGTAGGGCCATGCATGCTTTTACACTTTACTGAAATTGTATTTAAATATTCGCCACTCTTATTTTAGGTATTTAAGATGTTGCACACTTTACTGTAATTGTATTCAGATATTCTCCACTCTTATTTTAGGTATTTCAGATGTTGCAAAAGAATGGTAGGATTCTCTTCAAATGAAGAAATAATTACTTGACTGATTGCTTATCCCATCCATTTGAAATTCATAGGTGGCCAGCAATGTTTTAAAGAGCCATGCTACAATGAAAAGAACAGGAAGTAGTTTTTACTGGCAGAAAAAGCACCTAATATTAGAAAGCTGCTGCCAATAATCTGGCCTAGGAGTAAAGTTTCTGAAGGGAGAGATATTCTTATTACGAAGTTTAGCATGCTGCAGTCAATGATGAAATAGAATAGGGTATTTATATACGGCAGATACAGCACCTAAGAATAAAGAATAGCAAGCTGCTGCCTACAGAACCCTAAAAAAGATGAAGATTGATTGAATCTTTATAGGCCAGGGCTTAGCCATTTTAGAAACAGCAGCTAAGACCAGTAACGTGATGCCTATGTATGAATTCTTCTTCCGAGCGAGGATGTTCAGCACTCCTTCCCTCCCACCACCATCCTGGCAAAGGACCGGCACTGGAGTACCCAAAGAGAGGCGTCTCTAATGGACCAGACAGGTTCGTTTTTGATTTAATGTCCAAAAGGGAAGTAAAGGTTGGATGGGAAGTCGGTGTTATAATTAGAAACGTTTCAAAAGACTGACGGTCAAGCAGGAAATGCATCCCGCTGCTAATGTAAATGAAAAAGTAACACACATTCTGACATCCGTAAGCATTCCACATTCTTGAGCATTTCTTACCTCCATTATGACCTTGTATTTTTCCACATGCATTGAATTTCATGGAGACATAGCTTTTAGTTCTGCACCTAGAGTGAAACTTAAAGCATAGAAACCAAGGTGTAAAAACGTGGTTTTTGTGGAGGTACAGTAATTCTCTCCGGTTTTCTATCTTCTCTTAGAGTACATCCTGTTTCAAGAGATGTATTCTGGAAGAGCGTCGAGTCATGTAGGACCATACAAGAGAAAAGGTGAGAATTGCTGCTAGGTTACTTGTCTTCTTTGCTTCCCAAGCATACTGATTGAAAAGGAAAGGAACATGAAAACTTGGGGAAACTATGCTTTTGTGCAAGCAATAAAGGACACGAACATTCAGAAATCTTTCCCCATTCCATTTTCTTTAGCCTGTCGTTCTTACGATGGGATCGGTTTTCTTGAGCTCATCCTACCCACCCTATGATCTTATAGTTTTCAACAAGCATTGTGCTCCCATTGGAAAGCTAGCTTTTGATTGAAATCAAAATTGAGCGAATGGCGGGGAAAGCATAAAAATCAAGCTGTGAAGACGTTCTGTTCAGGGAAGTTCTTTAGTTTTCTTGTTTTTGTTTTCTCAGAATACATCTTGTGTCAAGAGATTTGCTGTGGAAGAGAATGGAGTCCTGTAGGACCATCGGAGAGAAAAGGTGAGAAATTTGCAATCTTGTTTGTTTTCTTTATCTTTGAAAGTGACTGAGGTTATTGGAAAGATATAATGAGAGTCAGAAGACCAAGTAGTAGGCTAAATGGCAGAGACAGCACCTAAGATTAGCAAGCTGCTGCCAATAACTAGTGGGCTTTTTAAAAACATTTATAAGCATTCTGGTAAAACCATGTGGCAGGATCAGCACCTAAGATTAGCAAGCTGCTGCCAATAACTAGTGATGTTTGATATATTTATAAGCATTCTGGTAAAACCTCGTGGCAGAGACAGCACCTAAGATTAGCAAGCTGCTGCCAATAACTAGTGATGTTTGATATATTTATAAGCATTCTGGTAAAAACTCGTGGCAGAGACAGCACCTAAGATTAGCAAGCTGCTGCCAATAACTAGTGATGTTTGATATATTTATAAGCATTCTGGTAAAAACTCGTGGCAGAGACAGCACCTAAGATTAGCAAGCTGCTGCCAATAACTAGTGATGTTTTATACATTTATAAGCATTCTGGTAAAAACTCGTGGCAGAGACAGCACCTAAGATTAGCAAGCTGCTGCCAATAACTAGTGATGTTTTATACATTTATAAGCATTCTGGTAAAACCATGTGGCAGGATCAGCACCTAAATTCAGCAAGCTGCTGCCTATAAAACCACAGTAGACGAACCTTGGCTTCTGACTTAATTTATATGAAAAAACGCACATGCAATTATCCTTGCAAATTCTGAATTGAATCTGTCGATGACAATGCACCATATGTAATTCCAACGATTGTTGGTTTCATTTCCCTTTGTGTTGTTCAACTTTTTTTCCTTTTGCTGTTCGAACTGCCCATGTAAGTAGGGCCATGCATGCTTTTACACTTTACTGAAATTGTATTTAAATATTCGCCACTCTTATTTTAGGTATTTAAGATGTTGCACACTTTACTGTAATTGTATTCAGATATTCTCCACTCTTATTTTAGGTATTTAAGATGTTGCAAAAGAATGGTAGGATTCTCTTCAAATGAAGAAATAATTACTTGATTGATTGCTTATCCCATCCATTTGAAATTCAAAGGTGGCCAGCAATGTTTTAAAGAGCCATGCTACAATGAAAAGAACAGGAAGTAGTTTTTACTGGCAGAAAAAGCACCTAATATTAGAAAGCTGCTGCCAATAATCTGGCCTAGGAGGAAAGTTTCTGAAGGGAGAGATATTCTTATTACGAAGCTTAGCATGCTGCAGTCAATGATGAAATAGAATAGGGTATTTATATACGGCAGATACAGCACCTAAGAATAAAGAATAGCAAGCTGCTGCCTACAGAACCCTAAAAAAGATGAAGATTGATTGAATCTTCATAGGCCAGGGCTTAGCCATTTTAGAAACAGCAGCTAAGACCAGTAACGTGATGCCTATGTATGAATTCTTCTTCCGAGCGAGGATGTTCAGCACTCCTTCCCTCCCACCACCATCCTGGCAAAGGCCCGGCACTGGAGTACCCAAAGAGAGGCGTCTCTAATGGACCAGACAGGTTCGTTTTTTATTTAATCTCCAAGCTGTAAAGAATTTCTGCTTGGGGAAGTTTTTAAGTTTTCTCCTTTTCTGTTTTCTCCGACTACATCTAGTGACGTGTCGAGCTTAAGTAGACAGGCTACGTTGTCTTTGCGACATATTCAATTATTCTGGTGATGAGTAGCAAGTAGTTCAAAGGAATTTTAGTTTCATTTCCCTTTGTGTTATTTAATAATAATAATAATAATGATAATAATAGATAGCATTTGTATAGCGCATATCCTCGCTCAGCAGCAGGCTCTATGCGCTTTACACTATATTATTACCCCAGCAGACCATAGAACACTCCGAAACATTCTCAGCTTCCCGGGAAGCATACAGTGCAAGCAGCCGATTAAGCGCTCAAACACTAACAAACTGACAAGATCTTTCGCTGTCTATAGCCGGATACCCATTCCCACCTGGGTGAAGTGAGGAAAATTCATGTAAAGTGCCTTTTCCAAGAACACAACGTTTCTCTTTTTCCTTCTTGAATTGCCCAGGGAAGTAAGCCTATTGTTGTTTCTTGAACTTCACCAGAATTTGTAATTAGATGTAAAGACTTCCCTTTTCTTTTTGAGGAGGTGCAATAGATTTCTCCCATTTTCTATTTTCTCAGGGCACATCGTGTTTTCGAGACATTAATTGTGAAAGAGCGTCGATTCATGTAGGACCAACCAAGAGAAATTGTTTGATCTGCAATATTGTTTGTCTTCTTTGCTTTGAAGTATATTGAAGTACATGTACATTTACACAGAAATTATACATAGGGGAATAGTACACTTTTATTTTAAAGATAAAAGAAACCTTTTGTGTGCCCTAGTCGCTGTGGTTGTAGTGTGTGTCAAAGTGGTTGTGGTCTTTGATGGATGTAGTGGTGTTTGTGTGTCGTGCGTGGTTGTAGTGGTGTGTGTGTGTCGCAGTTGTAGTGGTCATTATGGTTGCTAGTTGTAGTGGTCATTATGGTTGCTAGTTGTAGTGGTCATTATGGTTGCTAGTTGTAGTGGTCATTATGGTTGCTAGTTGTAGTGGTCATTATGGTTGCTAGTTGTAGTGGTCATTATGGTTGAAGTGGTTGTAGTCGTTGTCAAGTTTGTCATGGGCAAAGTTCTGGGATCATTATGGTTGTCTTGGATCAAGCCCTCATGGTTTTCACGCTTCAGAGTCGTCACGGATCTAAGTTGTTGTGGTCTTTGTATGTGGAGACCATCGTGGGTTGTAGTTGAAGTCGCCGGAGTCGTCGCTGGTTGGGGTTGTCGTAGGTCGTCGTCATTGTTGTTGATGTGGGCGTTGTGGGTCGTGGGTGATGTGGGGCGTGGGCGTTGTGGTTGATGTGTGGGTCGTGGCTGATGTGGGCATT
Source organism: Aplysia californica (assembly GCF_000002075.1). Taxonomy (NCBI): domain Eukaryota; kingdom Metazoa; phylum Mollusca; class Gastropoda; order Aplysiida; family Aplysiidae; genus Aplysia; species Aplysia californica. The sequence goes on along the minus strand of NW_004798641.1, from coordinate 28,420 downwards.
GTGGGTCGTGGCTGATGTGGGCATTGTGGGTCGTGGCTGATGTGGGCATTGTGGGTCGTGGGTGATGTGGGCATTGTGGGTCGTGGCTGATGTGGGCATTGTGGGTCGTGGGTGATGTGGGTCGTGGGTATTGTGGGTCGTGGCTGATGTGGGCATTGTGGGTCGTGGCTGATGTGGGCATTGTGGGTCGTGGCTGATGTGGGCATTGTGGGTCGTGGGTGATGTGGGCATTGTGGGTCGTGGCTGATGTGGGCATTGTGGGTCGTGGCTGATGTGGGCATTGTGGGTCGTGGCTGATGTGGGCATTGTGGGTCGTGGCTGATGTGGGCATTGTGTGTCGTGGCTGA
>NW_004798641.1:18653-27850 GCF_000002075.1 Aplysia californica | reverse complement strand
ATGTGGGCATTGTGGGTCGTGGCTGATGTGGGCATTGTGGGTCGTGGCTGATGTGGGCATTGTGGGTCGTGGCTGATGTGGGCATTGTGGGTCGTGGGTGATGTGGGTCGTGGGTGATGTGAGTTGTGGTCGTCATGGATGTTTTGGGTTGCATGGGTCAAGTGGTCACGTATGGAGGTCATCATGGGATGTAGTCGTCGTGGTCATTGTGATGTTTGTTGGTCAAATGTTCCAGGTCTTCGCTGGTGGAATTTGCTATCATAGGTCGAGGTTATCATGGTGAAGTTGTTATGGTTATCATGGTGAAGTTGTTATGGTTACCATGGTGAAGTTGTTATGGTTATCATGGTGAAGTTGTTATGGTTACCATGGTGAAGTTGTTATGGTTACCATGGTGAAGTTGTTATGGTTATCATAGTGAAGTTGTTATGGTTACCATGGTGAAGTTGTTATGGTTATCATGGTGAAGTTGTTATAGTTATCATGGTGAAGTTGTTATGGTTATCATGGGTTGAAGTTGTTATGGTTATCATGGTGAAGTTGTTATGGTTATCATGGTGAAGTTGTTATGGTTATCATGGGTTGAAGTTGTTATGGTTATCATGGGTTGAAGTCGTTTTGGTCATTGTGATTTGAGGTTGTCATGGTCAGTTTTCGTGGGTCAAGGTTGTTGATGCTGTCATGGTCGCCGTAGGTCGGAGGTCATTGTGGGTTAAAGTCTTCGTTAGTCAAAGTCATCGTGTTTTTTTGTGGGTTGTTGTGGATAGAAATTGTGGTGGTCGTCATAGGTTGAGGTTGTCGTGGTTTGTTTGGGTCAAAGTTGTCGTGGTGTGCGTGTGTCAAAGTTGTCGTGGTTTGAAGTCATTGTGGTTTGTGTGGGTCAAAGTTGTCGTGGTTTGAAGTCATTGTGGTTTGTGTGGGTCTAAGTTGTCGTGGTTTGTGTGGTTCAAAGTTGTCGTGGTTTGCGTGTGTCAAAGTTGTCGTGGTTTGAAGTCATTGTGGTTTGTGTGGGTTAAAAAAAACAGGGCACTGCACAGTGGCGGCCAGCAATGTCATGGTTGTGAAAGTGTTCTGTATTGGTAGTGTGTATTTATGTATGTGTATGTATTTATTTATGTACATATGCATTTATAATTATGAATTTATGTATGTATGTATGTTTGCCACAGTAAATATAGCAAATTGATATGAGATCTTTGTGTAGATAACTGCAGGCACAAGGCGAGTGATGTGTGATGTATTCGACTTCCTGAACCAAAATTAGTTTGGTTTCAAATGTGAGTCGTTGAATCCGATCTTGGTTATATTTCTGTATCCATTGAATATGTGATATTATAAAACTGATTTCAATGAATGTTTGAAAAACAGGGGAATCTCTCTCCTTATGTTAAGGCGGAGTTCCACTGTACTATGTTGACAAATAAAAGGAAATGAATGCTTGTCGTTGTTTGTCGTTGCTTGTCGTTGTTTGTCGTTGTTTGTCGTTTTTATTTAAATGTTGTTTTTTATATGCTGTTCTTCCGCCCTCGTCAACACAATTTAATGAAATCATTTAGGAGGCGGGCTGTCGACCCTGTCTGTCACTGTCGCGCCAACTTTGTTGTGGTCTGCTCCTTCCTTGTCAATAAAAATGGTGAAATAGCATAGGTTTTACGCCTCTATCAACACTGTTAGGTCAATTAAGTGGCGGGACCTCCGAGTTTAACGCCCATCTCCGAAAGGAATGAATCAAATGGGAATTGATGAAAAGTGCCTTTCCCAAGGACACAACGTCGGACCGAGCTGAGGCTCGAACCCCCGAACTCGCAATCTCACGATTACGAGACTGGTGGCCTAACCACTTGGCTACCCACGCCACTCTTGGCAATAATCTATCCTCCATATTTCTGTTCCATCTTTTTGGTGTTTGTTACTCTCTTGTAACACTTCTGGTCCACGGCACTTGTATGACCTGTTTGTGTTGCACGTGCGGGAAAACACTACAACAAAAAGGGTCCACTTGTTCTAAGGGGGATACAATATCCCAGCTGAAAGACCGAGATACTCGATAAACCTTTCAGTCTGCTCAGGAATTGAACTCATGTCTTCTGTGCGAGAGAGTGAGAGAGAGTCATTCGCTCACGCATTCTCGCTCTCACTTATACACACTCACTATCCCTCTCTCTTTTTCTCTTTCTCTCTCTCTCTCTCTCTCTCTCTCTCTCTATCTATCTCTCTCTCTCTCTCTCTCTCTCTCTCTCTTTCTCTCTCACACACTCTAATTCACTCTCTCTCCCACTCTCACTCACACAGTCACTCTGTAGATGGTTACCGGGTGCTCTAATGGGGTTTGCTTTTTCTTTCCTATGAAATATCTATCGTCAACCCTGATATTTTCTAGATCATCCCCAGCATTTTCTAGATCATCCCCACTATTTTCTCGTTCGTCCCCAGTATTTTCTAGCTCATCTTACATTTTTTTTTAGCTCATCCCACTATTTTCTAGCTCAACCACAGTATTTTTCAGTTCATCACTAATACTAATATTCCTCACCTGATCCCAAATATTTTCTAGCCAATCCCCATTATTCCCCATCGCATCCCCAGAACTTTTTAACTAATCCCCCTTCACCAGACTTTTCTGTCTCCTCCCCATTATTTTTTATCTCATTCACAATATTTCCTAGCTCATGCCCAGTATTTTCTAGCTAATCCCTAATAAATTCTAGCGCATCCCTAATATATTTTAGCTCATCCTTATAATTATTTAGCTCCATCCCGAATATTTTTAGCTCAATACTTATATTTTCTACCGTGTCCAGCTCTCCCCACGTTTTTCTAGCAAATCATTACTATTTTTCAGTTCAACCCTATTAAGATAAGCTAAAAAAAACACTGGGGATGAGCTGCAAAATAATTACGGAGGAGTTAGAAAATAATATTGATAAGATAGAAAATAATAGGAATGAGCTAGAAAATAATTGGGAATATTTAATGTGGGCTAGAAAATATTAGGGATCAGCGAGAAAATACGGTGGTTTAGCTAGAAAATATTAGGGCTAAGTTAGAAAATAATAGGAATTAGCTACAAAAATTAGAAATGAGCTAGAATATAATAGGAATGGGGTAGAAATAATTAGGAATGAGCTAGATAATAATAGGAATGAGTTATAAAATAGTAGGGCATATTTGGATTTAACTAGAAAATATTAGAGATAAGCTATAAATTACTTGGGATGTGCTAGAGCTAGACAAAATTAGGCAAGAGCTCAAAAATACTGTGGATGAGCTAGAAAATAATAGGGGTATGCTAGAATGTATTAGGGATGGGCTAGAAAATAATAGGAATGAGCTACAAAATACTAGGGAATATTAGGGTTGAGCTAGAAAATATTAGGGATAAGTTAGAAAATGCTGGAGAACTGCTAAAAGGCACTGGGGATGAGGGAGAAAATATTTAAAACGAGCTAGAAAATACTGGGCAAGTACGAAAAAATACTTGGGATGTACTACTAAATACTCTGAAAAAGCTCAAAAATACTAGGGATGTGCAGAAAATATTAAGACTGAGCTAGAAAATAAAATGGACAAGATAGAAAATGATAGGATTGAGCTAGAAAATAATAGGGAATATTTAGGAGGAGCTAGAACATAATAGGATCTGCGAGAAAATACTGGGGATAAGCTAGAGAATATTAGGGATAAACAAGAAAATATTAGGGATAAGCTAGAAAGTATTTTGGAAGTGCTAAAATGTACTGGGGATGAGCTAGAAAATACTTAAAACGAGCCTGAAAATAGTGGGCAGGTACTAGAAAATACTTGGGATGTGCTAGAAAGTTCTCGGAAAAAGCTAAAAAAAAATGGGCGATTTGCTAGAAAATATTAAGGATGAGCTAGAAAATAATAGGAATTAGCAAGATATTATTAGGGATTATCTCAAAAATAATAGGAATGAGCTATAAAATAGCAGTGAATATTTCAAATGAGCTAGACAATATTAGAGATGAGCTAGAAAATACTGGGGATGGGCTAGAAAAATATATGCATGACCTTTAAAATAACTGGGATAGGCTAGAAAGTATTAGGGATGAGCTACAAAATAATTGGAATGGGCTATTAAAATTTGGGGTTTACTAGAATATAGTAGGGATGGACTATAACATAGTAGGGAATATTTGGGATGAGCTAAAAAAAATAGTAAGGATAAGCTAGAAAGTATTGTGGAAGTGCTAAAAGGTACTCTGGACGAGCTACAAAATATTTAGGACCAGCTAGAAAATGCTTGGGAGGAGGCTAGAAAGTTGAGGGAAAATCTAGAAAAAATAGAGCTATTTGCTAGAAAATATTAAGGAGGAGCTAGAAAATATTGGGGATGAGCTACATACTATTAGGGATGAGCTAGGAAAAAAATTGATGAGCTTGAAAATAAAAAGAATGAGCTATAAAATGAAAAGAATGAGCTAGAAAATAATATAAAATATTTAGGAAGAGCAATAAAATACTGAGGATAAGCTAAAAAAAATATAACGGATGAATAAGAAAATAATAATGATTAACTAGGAAAAACTAGGGATGAGCTAGAAAAATATAGGAATGAGCTAAGAATAATTAGTGATGACCTAGAAAATAATAGGATTGAGCTATAAAATAGTGGGGAATAATTGGGGTGACCTAGAAAATATTAGATATAAGCTAGAAAACACTCGGGATGAGCTAGAAATTATTATGGATGAGCTACAAAGTAATAGGAATGAGTTAAAAACAAATTTTGATGAGCTAGAAAATAATACGTATGAGCTTTAAAATAGTAGTGAATATTCCGTATGAGCTACAACATGTTACGGATAAGCTAGAAAATACTAGGGATGTGCTAAAAAGAACTGGGGACGAGCTAAAAAATATTTGGAACGAGCTGAAAAATACTGGGCAAGTATTAAAAATACTTGGGATGTGCTAGAAAAAATACTGGGAAAATACTATACAGTACTGGGGATATGCTAGAAAATATTAGGGATGTGCTAAAAAATACTGGGGATGAGCTAAAGATATATATGCTAGAAAATAGTAGGGATGAGTTAGAAATTAGTAGGGAATATTAATGATGAGCTAAACAATACTGGTGTAGGAGTTAGAAAATATTAGGGATGAGCTAAAAAAAAAAAGTATTACAGATGTGTTGGAAAATATTAGGAATGAGCTAGAAATGATTAATGTCGAGCTTAAAAATGATAGGAATGAGCTATAAAATAGTAGGGAATATTTGGGATGAGCTGCAAATTATTAGGGATAGGCTAGAAATAAATAAGGCAATTTGCTAGAAAATATTTAGGTGTGCTTGAAAATACTAGACGTGAGCAACAAAATAGGGATGAGCTAGAAAATATAATTGATGAACTACATAACAAAAGAAATGAGGTAGAAAATATTAATGATCAGCTAGAAATTACTAGGGATGAGCTAGAAAATATTAGGGACAAGCAAAAAAAATACTGAGGATGTGCTCAAAAATATTACAGATCATTAAAAAAAAAATACTGGGGATGAGCTACAAAATATTCGTGGTGAGCTAGAAAATAATAGGGATGAGATAGAAAATAATAGGGATGAGATAGAAAATATTAGTGATGAGCTAAAATATAATAGGAATGAGCTAGAAAATATTTGGAAAGAGCTAGAAAAAACTGGGCAAGTACTAAAAAATACTGGGGATGTACTAGAAAATACTTGGAAAATGCCATAAAATATTGGGGATATGCTAGAAAATATTAGTGCTGTTCTGAAAAATACTGGGGATGAGCTAAACATATTACGGATGAGCTGGGAAATATTACTGATGAGCTACAAAAATAAACGAATGAGATAGAAAATACTGAGGATGTGCTAAAAAATATTACGGATCAGTAAAAAATATACTGTTGATGAGCTAGAAAATATTAGGGGTGAGCTAGAAAATAATAGGGCTGAGCTAAAAAGTAAAAGTGTTTGCCAGAAAATAATAGGAATTAGCAAGAAATTATTGGGGATGAGCTAGAAAATAATAGGAATGAGCTTTAAAATAATAATGAATATTCTGTATAAGCTAGAAAATGTTAGGGGAAAGCTAGAAAATACTGGGGATATGCTATAAGATACTAGGGATAGACTAGAAAATATTAAGTATCAGCTGGAAAATCATTGGAATGAGTAAAAAAGTATAATGGGTGTGCTAGAAAATAATTGGAATGAGCTAGAAATTATTAGTGATGAGCTAAAAAGTAATAGGAATGAGCTATAAAATAGTAAATAATATTTGAGATGAGCTAAAAAATATTAGGGATCAGCTAGAAAGTATTAGAGGTATGAGCTAAAAAATAATGGGAATGAACTATAAAATAATAGGGAACATTTTGAAAGAGCTAGACAATATTACAGATAAGCTAGAAATAACTGGGGATTGGTTAGAAAAGAAAATATTAGGGATGAGCTAAAAATAATAAAATAATGAGCTATAAAAATTTTTGGATTACCTAGAAATATTAGGGATGAGTTAGAAATTAGTAGGGAATATTAAGGATCCGTAAAAAAAATACAGGGAGGGGCTTGAAAATAAATATAAGATAAGAGCTAGAAAATTATAGGAATGATTTTTTAAAAATTAGGGATGTGCTAGAAAATAATATGAATGAACTGGACATTTTTAGTGATGAGTTGAAAAATAATAGGAGAGAGATATAAAATGGTAGGGAATATTTGGGATGAGCTAGAAAATAATAGGGCTGAGCTAAAAAGTAATAGTGTTTGCCAGAAAATAATAGGAATTAGCAAGAAATTATTAAGGATTAGCTAGAAAATAATAGGAATGAGCTTTACAATAGTAATGAATATTCTGTATGAGCTGGACAATGTTAGGGATAGGCTAAAAAATACTGGGGTGTGCTAAAAAGTACCGGGGATTTGCTAAAAAATATTTAGAACGAGCTACAAAATACTGAGCAAGTACTAAAAAATACTGGGGATGTTCTAGAAAGTTCTCGGGGAGAGCTTAAAAATAGGGTTGAGCTAGAAAATGTAAGGAATAAGCTAGAGAGTATTGTGGAAGTGCTAAAAGGTACTGGGGGTGAGCTAGAAGATATTTAAAACGAGCTAGAAAATACTTGGCAAGTACTAAAAAATATTTGGGACGTGCTAGAAATTGTCAGAAAAGTCTACAAATTAGGGCAATTTCCTAGAAAATATGATGAATGAGCTAGAAAATAATAGGGTTGACCTAACAAATATTAGTGATGAGCTATAAAACAATAAGAATGAGCTAGAAAATATTAGGGATCAGCCAGAAAATACTGAGGGTGAGTTAGAAAATATTAGGGATAAGCTAAAAAACAGTAGGGATTAGCTATAAAGTAATAAGGATGAGCTAGAAAAATAACAGGAATTAGTAAGAAATTATTATGGATGAGCTAGAAAATAATGGGAATGAGCTGAAAAACAGATGTGAATATTCTGTATGAGAGAGAAAATGTTAGGGATAAGCTTGAAAAAACTGGGAAAGTGCTAAAAGGTACTGGGTGTGAGCTAAAAAGTATTTGGAACGAGCTACAAAATATTGGGCAATTATTTTTTTAAATACTGGGGATGTGCTAGAAAATATTGGGAAAATGCTATAAAATACTGGGGATATGCTAGAAAAAATTTGGGATGAGCTGATAAATACTGAGAATGAGCTAAAAAATATTAGGGGTGAGCTAGAAAAAAATAAAGATGAGCTAAAAAGTAATAGTGATGATCCAGAAAATAATAGGAATGAGCTTTAAAGTAGTAATGAATATTCTGTATGAGGTAAAAAATGTTAAAGATAGCTACAAAATACTGGGGATGTGCTAAAATGTACCGTAGACTAGCTAGAAAAAACTGGGGATAAGCTAGAAAATATTTGGAAAATGCAAAAAAATACTGGGGATAGACTAGAAAATAATTTTAAAAAATCAGTTGGAAAATCATTGGGATTAGTTTAAAAGAAGGTAAAAAGGTATGCTAGAAAATAATAAAAATGATCTGGAAATTATTTGTGATGAGCTAAAAAAATTATTAGGAATGAGCTATAAGATAGTAGGGAATATATGGGATTATCTAGAAAATATTAAGGATAAGCTAGAATTTTTGTGTGGAATTGCTAAAAGGTACTATGGATAAGTTAGAAAGTATTTAAAACGAGCTAAAAATACTGAGCAAGTACTAGAAAACACTTGGGATGTGCTAGAAAGTTCTTGGGAAGTGCTTAAAAAATAGGATGATTTGCTAGAAAATATTAAGGATAATGTAGAAAATACTGGGGAACAGCTACAAAATAGTAGGGATGAGTTAGAAAATAATAGGGATGAGCTAGAAAATATAAGGGATCAACTAGAAATTAATACAAATGAGCTAGAAATTATAAGTGATGAGCTAAAATATAATTTTAAAAAAGAGCTCTAAAATAGTAGGGAATATTTGGGTTGAGCTAGAAAATATTAGGGATAAGCTAGAAAGTATTGTGGAAGTGCTAAAAGGTACTGGGGATGAGCTAGAAGATATTTAAGACGAGCTAGAAAATACTGGGCAAGTACTAAAAAATATTTGAGGCGTGCTAGAAATTCTGGGATAACTCTACAAAATAGGGTAATTCCCTAGAAAATATGATGGATGAGCTTGAAAATACTGGGAATGAGCTACAAAATATTAGGGATGAGCTAGAAAATAATAGGGTTGACCTAGAAAATATTAGTGATGAGCTATAAAGTAATAGGGATGAGCTAGAAACATAACAGGAATTAGCAAGAAATTATTAGGGATGACCTAGAAAATAATAGGAATGAGCTTTAAAATAGATGTGAATATTCTGTATGAGCTAAAAAAATATTAAGAGTAAACTAGAAAATACTGGGGATGTGCTAAAAAGTACTGGGTGTGAGCTAAAAAATATTTGGAACTAGCTAGAAAATACTGGGCAATTACTAAAAAAATTACTGGGGATGTAGTAGAAAATATTGGGAAAATGCCATAAAACACTGGGGATATGCTAGAAAAAATTAGGGATGAGCTGAAAAAAACTGAGAATGAGCTAGAAAATATTAGGGTTGAGCTAGAAAAAAATAAGGATGAGCTGAAAAGTAATAGTGATGAGCCAGAAAATAATAGGAATTAGCAAGAAATTATTAGGGAAGAGCTAGAAAATAATAGGAATGAGCTTTAAAATAGTG
>NW_004798641.1:11139-18553 GCF_000002075.1 Aplysia californica | reverse complement strand
ATAATAAGGTTGACCTAGAAAATATTAGTGATGAGCTATAAAGTAATAAGGATGAGTTAGAAAAATAACAGGAATTAGCAGGAAATTATTAGGGATGAGATAAAAAATAATAGGAATAAACTTTAAAATAGATGTGAATATTCTGTATGAGCTAAAAGATGTTAATGATAGCCACAAAATACTGGGGATGTGCTAAAATGTACCGTAGATGAGCTAGAAAATACTGGGGATGTGCTAAAAAAATATGTTGAAAATACAAGAAAATACCAGGGATATGTTAGAAAATATTTGAAATCAGCTGGAAAATCATTGGGATTAGTAAAAAAAGTATAAGAGGTGTGCTAGAAAATAATAGAAATGAGCTAGAAATTATTTGTAATTTGCTAAATAAAAAAAAAAAAGGAATGAGCTATAAAATAGTAGGCAATATATGGGATGAGCTAAAAAATATTAGGGATCAGCTAAAAAGTATTTTGGAAGTGCTAAAAGGTACTGGGGGTGAACTAGAAGATATTTAAAACGAGCTAGAAAATACTTGGCAGGTATAAAAAAATATTTGGGACGTGCTAGAAATTCTCGGATAAATCTACAAAATAAGGTAATTTCCTAGAAAATGTGATGGATGAGCTTGAAAATACTGGGAATGAGCTACAAAATATTAGGGATGAGCTAGAAAATAATAGGGTTGACCTAGAAAATATTAGTGATGAGCTATTAAACAATAGGAATGAGCTAGAAAATATTAAGATTCAGCTAGAAAATACTGGGGGTAAGCTAGAAATATTAGGGATACGCTAAAAAATAAAAAGGATTAGCAATAAATTATTAGGGATTAGCTAGAAAAATAACAGGATTTAGCAAAAAATTATTAGGAATGAGCTAGAAAATAGATGTGAATATTCTGTATGAGCTAAAAAATTGTTAAGAGGAAACTAGAAAATACTATTGATGTGCTAAAAGGTACTGAGTGCAAGCTAAAAAACATTTGGAACGAGCTAGAAAATACTGGGCAATTACAACAACAAAAATACTGGGGATATGCTAGAAAATATTGGGAAAATGTTATAAAATACTGGGAATATGCAAGAAAAAAATTAAGGATGAGCTGAAAAATACTGAAATGAGCTAGAAAATATTAGGGATGAGCTAGAAAAAAATCAGGATGAGGTAAAAAGTAATAGTGATGAGCCAGAAAATAACAGGAAATAGCAAGAAATTATTACGGATGAGCTAGAAAATAATAGGAATGAGCTTTAAAGTAGTAATGAATATTCTGTATGAGCTAAAAATTGTTAAGGATAGGTAAAATATACTGGGGATGTGCTAAAATGTACCGTAGACGAAATAGAAAATACTGGGGATGTGCAAGAAAATATTTGAAAATGCAAGAAAATACTGGGGATAGGCTGGAAAATATTAGAAATCAGCTGGAAAATCATTGGGATTAGTAAAAAAAAAAAAAAAAAAAAAGGTATAAGAGGTGAGCTAGAAAAAACCCAGGAATGAGCTAGAAATTATTTTTGATCAGCTAAAAAAATTATAGGAATGAGCTATAAAATAGTAGGGAATATATGGGATGAGCTAAAAAATATTAGGGATAAGCTAGAAAGTTTTGTGGAAGTGCTAAAAGGTACTTGGGATAAGTTAGAAAATATTTCAAACGAGCTAGAAAATACTGGGCAAGTACTAGAAAACACTTGAGATGTGCTAGAAGGTTCACGGGAAGTGCTTAAAAAATAGGGTGATTTGCTAGAAAAATATTAAGGATGATGTAGAAAATACTGGGGAACAGCTACAAAATAGTAGGGATGAGCTAGAAAATAATAGGGATGAGCTAGACCATATTAGGGATGAGCTAGAAAAATAACAGGAATTAACAAGAAATTATTAGTGATGAGCTAAACAATAATAGGAAAGAGCGATAAAATAGTAGGGAATATTTGGGTTGAACTAGAAAATATTAGGGATAAGCTAGAGAGTATTGTGGAAGTGCTAAAATGTACTGGGGATGAGCTAGAAGATATTTAAAACGAGCTAAAAAATACTTGGCAAGTACTACAAAATATTTGGGACGTGCTAGAAATTGTCGGATAAATCTACAAAATAGGGTAATTCTATAGAAAATATAATGGATGAGCTTGAAAATACTGGGAATGAGATACAAAATATTAGGGAGAAGCTAGAAAATAATATGGTTGACCTAGAAAATATTAGTGATGAGCTATAAAGTAATAGGGATGAGCTAGAAAAATAACAGGAATTAACAAGAAATTTTTAGTGATGAGCTAGAAAATTATAGGATTGAGCTTTAAAATAGATGTGAATATTCTGTATGAGCTAAAAATATGTTAAGAGTAAACTAAAAAATACTGGGGATGTGCTAAAAGGTACTGGGTGTGAGCTAAAAAATATTTGGAACGAGCTAGAAAATACTGGACAATTACTTTAAAAAATACTGGGGATGTAGTAGAAAATATTGGGAAAATGCTATAAAATACTGGGGATATGCTAGAAAAAAATAGGGATGAGCTGAAAAATACTGAGAATGAGCTAGAAAATATTAGGGGCTAGCTGCAAAACAAAAATGTATGAGCTAAAAAGTAATAATGAAGAGCCAGAAAATAATAGGAATTACCAAGAAATTATTAGGGCTGAGCTAAAAAAAAAAAAAGGAATGAGCTTTAAAATAGTAATGAATATTCTGCATGAGCTAAAAAATGTTAAGGATAGCTACAAAATACTGGGGATGTGCTGAAATGTACCGTAGACGATCTAGAAAATACTGGGGATGTGCTAGAAAATATCTGGAAAATGCAAGAAAATACTGGGGATTGGCTAAAAAATAATAGAAATCAGCTGGAAAAATCATTGGGATTAGTAAAAAAGTATAAGAGGTGTGCTGGAAAATAATAGGATTGAGCGAGAAATTATTTGTGATGAGCTAAAAAAAATAATAGGAATGAGCTATAACATAGTAGAGAATATATGGGATGAGCTATAAAAAATATTAGGGATAAGCTAAAAAGTATTGTGGAAGTGCTAAAAGGTACTTAGGATCAGTTAGAAAATATTTAAAACGAGCTAGAAAATACTGGGCAAGTACTAGAAAACACTAGGGATGTGCTAGAAAGTTCTTGGGAAGTGCTTAAAAATAGGGTGATTTGCTAGAAAACATTAAGGGTGATGTAGAATATACTGGGGAAGAGCTACAAAATATTAGGGATCAGCTAGAAAATAATACGAATGTGCTAGAAATTATTAGTGACGAGCTAAAAAATAATAGGAATGAGCTATAAAATATTAGGGAATATTTAGGTTGAGCTGGAAAATATTAGGGATAGGCTAGAAAGTATTGTGGAAGTGCAAATAGGTACTGGGGATAAGCTAGAAAATATTTAGAACGAGCATGAAAATACTGGGCAAGTACTAGAAAATACTTGGAATGTGCTAGAAAGTTCTCGTAAAATGCTAAAAATTAAGGCTATTTGCTAGAAAATATAAAGGATGAGCTAGAAAATAATTGGGATGAGCTAGAAAATATTAGTGATGACTAAAAAAACAAAAGGATTGAGGCAGAAAATATTAGGGATAAGCTAGAAAATAATGGTGATGATCTAGAAACTATAAAGGATAAGCTAGAAAATACTGAGGATGTGTTGAAAAATATTACAGATCAGCTAAATATACTGGGGATAAGCTAGAAAATATTTAGGATGAGCTAAAAAATATTAGGGATGACCTAAAATACAATAGGAATGAGGTAAAAAATACTAGGGAAAAGGTAGAAAATAATAGGTAGTTGCTAGAAAGTATATTGGATCAGCTAAAAAATAATAGGAATGAGCTATCAAATAATAGGGAATATTTGGGATGAGCTTGAAAATATTAGTGATAAGCTAGAAAGTATTGTGAAAGTGCTAAATGGTACTGGGGATGAGCTAAAAGATATTTAAAACGAGCTAGAAAATACTTGGCAAGTACTAAAAAATATTTGGGGCGTGCTAGAAATTCTCGGATAAATCTACAAAATAGGGTAATTCCCAAGAAAATATGATGGATGAGCTTGAAAATACTGGGAATGAGCTACAAAATATTAGGGATGAGCTAGAAAATAATAGGGTTGACCTAGCAAATATTAGTGATGAGCTATAAAACAATAGGAATGAGCTAGAAAATATTAGGGATCAGCTACAAAATACTGGGGGTGAGCTAGAAATATTAAGGATAAGCTAAAAAAAATAATAGGGATAAGCTATAGATTATTAGGGATTAACTAGAAAAATAAAAGGAATTAGCAAAAAATTATTAGGGATGAGCAAGAAAATAATAGGAACGACCTTTAAAACAGATGTGATATTTTGTATCAGCTAGAAAATGTTAGGAGTGTCCTAAAAAATATTGGGGATGTGCTAAAAGGTTCTGGGTGTGAGCTAAAAAATATTTGGAACGAGCTAGAAAATACTGGGCAGTTACTAAATAATACTAGGGATGTGCTAGAAAATAATGGGAAAATGCTATAAAATACTGGGGATATACTAGAAAAAAAGAGATGAGCTGAAAAATACTGGGGATGAGCTCGAAAATATTAGTGATAAGCTAGAAAATATTGTGGAAATGCTAAAAGGCACTGGGGGATGTGCTAGACAATATACAGAAAAAGCTAGAAAATACAGGGCAAGTATTAGAAAATACTTGGAAAGTGCTAGAAAGTTCTCAGAAAATGTAAAAAAAATAGGCCAATTTTCTTGAAAATATTAAGGATGAGCTAGGAAATACTGGGGATGAGCTACAAAATATTAAGGATGAGCTAGAAAATAATAGGGTTGACCTAGAAAATATTAGTGATATACTATAAAACAATAGGAATGAGCTAGAAAATACTAGGGATCAGCTAGAAATATTAGGGATAAGCTAAAAAAATAATAGGGATCAGCTATAAATTATTAGGTATTAGCTAGAAAAATAACAGGATTTATCTAAAAATTATTAGGGATGAGCTATAAAATAACAGGAATGAACTACAAAATAGTAGGGAATATTTGTGTTGAGCTAGAAAATATTAGGGATAAGCTAAAAAATACTTGAGAAGTGCTAAGAAGTACTGGGAAAGAGCTACAAAAAATAGGAATGAGCTAGAAAATAATAGGAATTAGCTACAAAATAGTAGGGAATATTTGGAATTTGCTATACAATATTGAGGATAAGCTAAAAAATACTTGGGATGTGCTAAAAATTATAGGGATTAACTGAAAAATACTGTGGATGAGCTAGATATGGATGAGCTCAAAAATACTATGGATGCGTTAGAAAGTATTAAGAATGAGCTATAAAATATTTGGGATTAACTAGAAATAAGTAGGGATAAGTTAGAAATTAGTATGGAATATTAAGGATGAGCTAAAAAAAAAAAAATTACTGTTGATGAGCTAAAAATTATTAGGGATTAGATAGAAAATCACAGAGATGAGCTAAAAAATATTAGTGATGTGTTACAAAATAATAGGAATGAACTAGAAAACAACACTGATCAGCTAGAAAATATAGGGCAAGAGCTAAAAAATATTACGTAGGAGCTAGAAAATATTTGTAATGGGCTAGAAAGTATTACTGATAAGCTATAAAATAACAGGAATGAACTACAAAATAGTAGGGAATATTTGGGTTGAGCTAGAAAATATTAGGGATAAGCGAGAAAATGCTAGTGAAGTGCTAAAATGTACTAGGGATGAGCTAAAAAATATTTGTAAAGACTTACAAAATACTGGACAAATACTAAGAAGTACTGGGGATGTGTTAGAAAATTCCTAGAAATAAATTAGTTTTGAGCTAAACAATAATAGGAATGAGCTATAAAATATTAGGGAATATTTGGGATGAGCTAGAAAATATTAGTGATAACCTAGAAAGTATTGTGGAAGTGCGAAAAGGTACTGGGGATTAGCTAGAAAATATTTAGAAAAAGCTAGAAAATACTGGGCAAGTACTAGAAAATACTTGGAATGTGCTAGAAGGTTCTCTGAAAATGTTAAAAATAGGCCAATTTTCTTGAAAATATTAAGGATGAGCTAGGAAATACTGGGGATGAACTATAAAATATTAGGGATGAGCTAGAAAATAATAGGGGTGAGCTAGAAAATATTAGTGATGAACTACAAAATAATAAGAATGAGCTAGAACATATTGGGATCAGCTGAAAAATACTTGGGATGAAATAGAAAATATTACGTATGAGCTAGATTATAATAGGGATGGGCTAGAAAATAGTAGGCAATAGTTCGGTTGAGCTAGAAATTATTAGGGATAAGCTAGAAAATACTGGGGAACTGCTAAAAGGTACTAGGGATGAGCTAGAAAACATTTTTAAAAAATGTTATGCTGATTAACGATTTACCGACAAATTCTCATGACGGCTCGATAAACCACAACTTGTCAAAAATTAAAACCTTTTGCCAAATGATCCAACACCACAAAGCTGAGTCCATTGTGAAAAAGCCCGAATGAAGAAAGAAACAGAATCTGGGAAACCGGACAAGATTAATGTGTCCTCGGTAGTATAACGACAGTGGTAAATATCCCCGCTTAATTTGTTACCCAGGAGAGAGAGAGAGAGAGAGAGAGAGAGAGAGAGAGAGAGAGAGAGAGTCAGTTTTACCGCAGTTGCAACACAATTAAGTCATACAAGTCGTGTATACAGTGTCGAAGATAGTTTGTTTCTTTTGTTTTCGTTTTAGCTGTGTGCGTGTGTGTGTGCGTGTGTGTGTGTGTGTGCGTGTGTGTGTGCGTGTGCGTGTTTTTTTTTCCTTTGAGCGAGCAGGACACATTTTGGATTTTGAGTTTGGTAGGAATTGATTTTTGAATTTTGCCCGGGTGGCGGCCGAAGCCTACTCTTATCGATTTTAGGACCACCAAGGGATCTTTAACGTGCGCAACTTGCACACGGGACTACCAAGACTTTTTCGCCCTTATCCGAGAAGGCTAGGTGTTCGATCTTACCTACCCTAAGAACAGGGGTGTGGCGGAGCTAACATAGAGAATTTTCTTTTAAGGAGCCAGGAGTAGCTGTAGTAGAAGGAGTCATGGGAACCCAGAGTAAGGGTGGGGAAGGGGAGGGAGAAACTGGGGATGAAAGCAAGTGACAGAACATGATTAGAAAGCAGGAAAGGAGGTGAAAGAAGAAAATCTTAGAGAAGAAAATTTTCCGTCGCTGTCAGGTTTCGAACCCAGGACCTATTGAATGAGAGGCGAACACCGTACCTCTAGACCACGAGAGCCCCCGTAGGTAAGAGGTGTTATAATTTACATGAGACTAACAACAAACACTAAAAGAAGGAGGAGAGATCAGGACGATACATGTATTATGATGGGAGCCCGCCCACACCACCCACTTGAGAGAGAGAGAGAGAGAGAGAGAGAG
>NW_004798641.1:9048-10900 GCF_000002075.1 Aplysia californica | reverse complement strand
CTCCCACCCTCCCCCCCAAGAAAAAAAAAGGAAAAAAAAAGAGTGACTCAGCAAACGTACAAGGTCTTTATTTGGAGTGGTACTCAAACAATGCAGGCATACAAAGGTAGACAGGACGCTCAAAGACTGCGTGAGTTGAGGTTTGTACATGTCAGATTAGGCTTCAAATAGTGGACATATTAATATAGGTACTGGACATTGACTTTAGCTTCTATAAATATATTGTTGGCACACGAAAAGACATTATAATATGATGATAATATGATGATAATATGATGGTAATATGATGATAGTGATAATGATGGTGATGGTGATGGTGATGGTGATGGTGATGATGATGATGATGATAATGATGATGATGATGATGATGATGATGATGATGATGATGATGTTGATGATGTTGATGATGATGATGATAACAGCAGTCGGCATGGTTACTGCCCAACCCTCCAAGCATTTGGCTTAAAACGATACACAATATTACCAACTCGTAAAGATAAAATACGTATGTACATGTCCAGGCGTTGAAATTGCCCATGTCTATGAAAGGGCGTCATAAAAAAACAACT
The DNA here is from genome assembly GCF_000002075.1 of Aplysia californica. Lineage (NCBI taxonomy): Eukaryota > Metazoa > Mollusca > Gastropoda > Aplysiida > Aplysiidae > Aplysia > Aplysia californica. The sequence goes on along the minus strand of NW_004798641.1, from coordinate 10,331 downwards.
GGTAACTGTCATCTTTTTCTCTGGCTCACATTCTTATAGTGCGATAAAAAAAATTGTGGCGCAATTAATTTTATTGTCCAAAATCTCCTCAACTATCTAGCTTCTGTACAGTGATTTTTATCAATTTGTCTTAACAGATTAATATTTTTGCAAACACCCGTTGGCTCTATTCCAGAAAATTCCTTAATAAATACTAATAAAAAATCTCAGCGGGTGGTTTCTGCAGGTTTTAAAAGGTTTACAGTAGGGACAATGTCACTTTTAAAAGGAAGTCTGTCACGTTTGTTAAATTGCGAGATTATTTTTATGGAACGAATGTCTTGAGAGCTTTTAGTGCTAAAAAAAGTGTTCACTATACATTTAATTTCTTGTAAGTAGTTTTGCCACTCAAAAAGTCTCATCGGTGAGCTGTGACGTAGGCAATATGCGGGTACAAAATGTGTGTGAGAAGCGGGAAGTGCTGTGAACAATCCCATTTTCCGCGTTAAGGAGATTTGTAGTATGTTGTTATATAAATCAATGAAGAAAAGTTTTTTTTTAAAATCTAGCCTCAATTGTGGTGAAAAAAAATAAGATTAATTTAAGACAAATGAATACAAACAGCTGTGCCCAATATGGGTGACGTTGGTTCACAGGTTAAAAAGATATTTGAGGATTAGTTGCGCCATGAAGTCATGGCCTCACTCTAAAGGCGTCATAAAAAAAACAACTGATGACTGTTATCTTTTTCTCTGACTCGCATTATCAGCAAACAAAACACAAAGTGATATTCAAAAACCGTCAAGGATTACATTAAGGGAAAACGACAGAACATTTGGGAATCGACAATAAATGTATAAAACAAAATACGTGTTTAATTTATTGATTAAAATCCACAAATATTTTGATCCACTTAGAGAACACAGCGGGAGTGTCATAGAAGAGCCAACAGCATCATAATGATAAGTGTCATGACGTGGGGGGAATCAGGCGCTCGTCAATTTGGGGGCCTATGGAGTTATTGGTATCAACTTAGAGCCTGTTCATTTTCCTTCCTTTTGTTGAAAAAAAAAATATCCATATGTTAATTAGAAGTCGAAATATTTGCGATTGAAGGAGATCAGGGTAGTTTGAAGTGTGGTTTGGTTTCAGAGGTAAAATTAGCGAGAAAATGTCCGCCAAAAGTTTGGTTAATTTTCATAGCCCGAGAGTCCTTGGAAACTGAAAATGTACATTTTTGTGTGCCTTTAACCAATGTTTTTCGGTAAACTCCACATAAAAAAGGAAATTCGAAAAAAAGTCCT
>NW_004798641.1:7710-8937 GCF_000002075.1 Aplysia californica | reverse complement strand
CGAGCGCCTGATTTCCCCACGTTGCCTCACATATGACTGTATCACAAGATGAGCGAAAAACACCAACATGGGCAACAATAGTATTTATGGCATTGCTATAGTCCGATGGCGACTTGACAACATAACACATATTTTGATTTCGGATAGCATGAGGGTTAGGGTGGGGGTGGGGGGGGGGATCTTTTGATTCTGTTAAATCCAACTTGGAATTCCCTTGGGGTTTATTCAGATTCAGACACCTAGCTTTTGTCGTAAATCTGTTGTACATCTAGCTTTTATCGTAAATCTGTTGTACATCTAGCTTTTGTCGTAAATCTGTTGTACATCATATCAGTTCACAGCTTCATCCACAAAAGCTAGACCTTTCAGGAGGCTGGCTGCTTTTTCTTTGCCAGCAGGGTCAATCCAGGCAGTCATACGGTGGCTTGTAAGGACAAGCGGGCTAACCCAGAGTTTGGGGGTTTCCAGAAATCTTGACCTACACCAAAAATGGGCATTGCTCATAATTTTTTTTTAAAAGTACAGGCCGTGCACATATCTTTTACCATGGCGTCAAACACTGTATATGTCTGTCACTGGGCGAGGCACTATGCAGTTTCGCCTACTTCTATAAACATGTAAGGTTTGTGTGATCATGAATAAAGCAGGATTAATGTATTGTAAGTATTCAGGAGGAATGAACATGAATATTCATTAAATCATCAAATGTCATGGGAATGAGCGAGTTACGCCCTTGTTACCTGACAGCATAAAGCCATTAATTATTTATAAAATCACGAGTGGTTGCCAACGGAATCTGTAAGTTAACAAAGTATGTAACATAATACATGATATGCAAAAAGTAACTTTCCTTCACAGTAGAAGTAACAAAATGCAGGTGCACAGGGGTTGGGGGTGAGGGGGTGGAAGGGATGAGACACAAACACACAAATGAGCATAGGAGAGAAAATTGAAATGGGGGAGGGGGGATTTCTTTTTTCATTCGTGCTCCACCACGTACTGATTAGTCCTGCAATATATTTCTGTAGCCCGTGAAGGAAAGGAACGTTGTATCGCCCAGGATGTCTGTATGCCTTCCAGAACTTATGACAGGTTGCTTCATTTACATTAAGTTATCACAAAACACATTCACAAGTAGAAACTTGTCACGATATATCACATAACGCTGTATAGATAACTTCATAAATACAAATATATATATATACAAATATATATATGTATTTTTTT
>NW_004798640.1:110991-113762 GCF_000002075.1 Aplysia californica | reverse complement strand
TGTGCATGTGCGCGCGTGCGTTCGTGCGAGAGAGTGCGTGTATATGCGAACGCGCACACGCACGCGCACGCGCAAAGCAGAATGACACACATCCTAATGTGTTCTCGAGTACACAATCACTCACCAGTATACACATACGACAACAACTCATAAACCAAGGCTATCTTTTCCTATCGCAATCATTATTCCGTTTGGCTCTCAGTTTTTTTTCTTTCTTAAAAAATAATGTAGATGTTTTACGCCTCCCTTGAGATAATTTAGATTACCTAGGAGGCAGATTTCCGACCCTGCCTGTCAGGGCCACTCCGTGCTGTTATAGTTAGTTTTACGGCATTTGCAACACAATAAGGTCACATAAGTGCCGAAGATTAGAGGTGTTACGAGAGAGTAACAAACACAAAAAAGAAGGAGGGGAGATAAAGACGATAGAAGTTTGATAGGAAAGAAGAAGCAAACCACATCAGAGCACCCGCCAACCACCCAAGAAGGGAGATAAAGACGATAGAAGTTTGATAGGAAAGAAGAAGCAAACCACATCAGAGCACCCGCCAACCACCCAAGAAGGGAGATAAAGACGATAGATGTTTGATAGGAAAGAAGAAGCAAACCACACAAGAGCACTCGCCAACGCACCCATACCTCGGGCTGAGAGTGAGAAGGATACAACATCCCTTCAGAAAGACCGAGAGAGAAAGAGAGAGATACTCGATAAATATTTCTCCCCACAGGGGAATCGATGGATCGAGCGCACCATTAGTTGACTCTATTTAGCACCGGATGAAGGGCAAGTAGGGACAAGTTGCGCGTGAATTCGACGACAACTGCGAGGCTGGTGTTTTTCCTTTCATTTGCGCGTCCATGATGAGCAGTAGTGAAGCGACGTTTTAACAAATATGCATACATCTAAGTCATGCTGGTGTCAAAATCAATTGCCAAAGACAAATTTATTGAAGCAAAAAAATAAATTAATTAACAAGCAACATTTTTTTATGCTTAACTTTAAGTCATGCTGATGTCAAAATCAATTGCCAATCAATTGCGAAAGACAAATTCATTGAAGCAAAAATAGTGTACCAAACAACGCCTATTCTCCCAAGTGCTACTAGCAGGCAGAAATCATCAAGACCATCACGTACATAATACAACATGATACAAGGTATACCACTCAATCACATCAACATGTTCTTGGTGGTGTGCACAAGGCAAGAACGATTTAATCTACACGTCCTCACTAGGATGTGTAGTCCGTTACTCATTTGGTCGCTTTTAAGGACAAGTGGGCTGACCCAGATTTCGGTGATTTCCAGAAATCTTGACCTACACCAAAAGTGGGCATTGTCACTTTTTGGCTTTGCCCTATCTATAGGAGAAGTCTGGTTTCATTGGTGTGTATATGTTTGGTTATAGAGAAAACTCTCCTTGCCTTATTAAGAAACTGAACAAGGGGCAAAAACGTTACCTTCGATTTTCTCAAAAACAGCATTTTTCGGGATAGCCCCCTTGTGCTTAAAAAGGACCAATAAATCATGACATCAACTGACGACACATAATAGAACAAAGAGGGGCGCCATGACAGTGCCCAGTCTAGTGTTGTCAACCTTGCTCTAACGGCCACGACCTGCATAAGTCACCTGTGCAAATGGCCACTTCCCACTTCCTCTTTTGCATACTTTTTATTTATTTTTAAATTTCACATTATAACGACGCTGTGTTATGTTAGACGGCCACCTTTCTAATACACCAATTGGGACGATCGGTTCGGTTCCGTTTGTTAGCCAGATTGAGGGCGCAAAGCGGCTATCGTGGCACAAACCGGCTATCGTGGCACAAACCGGCGATCGGTTGGCCATCGACTTGCCGATCCCCCCAATGGGCATCCCGTATAAGACGATCACTTTCATTCTGGACAATGAGTGGATAGCAAAGTTACGTACGACGGCCACCTAAGACGACCACTTTCATTCTCGACAAAGGGTGCATACTGACTCCTGTGTAAGACGACCACCTTTCTAAGACGTCGTCTTTCATTTTGGACAATGAGTAGATAACAACGTTAACTATGACGGCCGCCTAAGACGACCACCTTCATAATTCTCGACAAAGGGTGCATACTGACTCCTGTGTAAGACGGCCATCTTTCTAAAACGACCACCTTTCTAAGATGTCTTCTTTCATTTTCGACAAAGGGTGGACACTGACCCTGTGTAAGACGGCCACCTTTCTAAGACGTCTTCTTTCATTTTCGACAAAGGGTAGACACTGACTCTGCATAAAACGGCCACCCTTCGAAGACCACCTTCATCATTCTCCACAAAGGGTGGACACTGACCCTGTGTAAGACGGCCACCTTTCTAATACGACCACCTTCATCGTTCTCGACAATAGGTGGATATATTGGCTCTGTGTAAGACGACCACTTTCATTCTCGACAGAGAGTGAATACTGACTCTGTGTAACACGGCCACCTTCCTGAGACGACCACCTTTAACATTTTCGACAAAATGTACATTCAGACACTCCTGTAAGACGACCACCTTTCTAAGACGTCTTCTTTCATTTTCGACAAAGGGTGGACACTGACTCTGCATAAAACGGCCACCTTTCGAAGACCACCTTCATCATTCTCGACAATGGGAGGATACTGACCCTGTGTAAGAAAGCAGCCTTTCTAAGACGCACATTTTCATTTTCGACAACTTGTCCCTACTTGTGTGTATGTGTGTGTGTGTGTGTGTGTTTGTGTGTGTGTGTGTGTGTGTGTGTGTGTGTGT
>NW_004798640.1:106080-109253 GCF_000002075.1 Aplysia californica | reverse complement strand
TCTCTCTCTCTCCCTCTCTCTCTTTTAACTCATCGTTAACGAGCCATAGTCTCTGCTATAACCGATTGGGCTTCTTAAGTGTTATTGCCGATAACTTATGGTTAATAGAGACGAAGAGTAGGAAAAAACGGGGATTTACAAAATGCCTGTTATTACCGGATCCCTGTTATTACCGAGCCTGTTATATATTATTTTCCTGACGTTTGGACTTTCCTTCCATAAAAATGCGTCTCATAACATCAGAGAGAGAGAGAGAGAGAGAGAGAGAGAGGGGGTGGGTGGGTGGAGAAAGACAATAATTTACTCTCGAATTTTCTTATCACGAATGGACAAGAAGCCTCTAATCTTTTTTCTGAGAAGTAGAAAGTAAACAGAAAAGAATGGTCTAATCTCTCTCACATTTCGTTTTTCTCACTTTCCAAAAGCCATGAGTACTCTTAGACAAGGGAACACGAGTCTGGGATCCATAAAAGAGAATCAGAAGGTCTTTAACGTTGCGACATAGAAAAAGAAATTGGATCGTATAAGTGTCCAAGATCAGAGGTGTTACAGGCAAGAGTGTAACACACACACACACAAATGAGGAGAAGACATAAGTAAGATGGATGTTTGATAGTATAGAAGGAGTAAACCCCACTAGACCACCGGCAAACCACCCGCAGACAGTAGAATACAAGGTGCCATATGGTTGCTTTTAAGCACAAGGGGGCTATCCCGAAAAATGCTATTTTGAGAAAATCGAAGGTATAAAGTTTTTGGACCCTTGTTCAGTTTCTTTAAAAGAATAGGAGATTTTTCTCTATAACAAACACATATACACACCAATGAAACCAAATTTCTCATATATAGGTAGGGCAATGCCCACATTTGGTGCAGGTCAAGATTTCTGGAACCACCGAAATCTGGGTTAGCCCGCTTGTCCTAAAAGCGACCATATAAAGTAGGTATTCTACGCGAAAAGTGTGAAATGGTACAAGTTTAACGCCCCTATCAACATTATTAGGTTATTTAAGAGGCGGGATCTCCAAGATTAGCGTCCATCTCCAAAAGGACCGAGCCAAATAGGAAATTCATGTTAAGTGCATTTCTCAAGGACTCAACGTGAAATCGATTACGAGTCCTGGAGCCTAACCATAGATTTACGCTACAGGCAAGTTTAAATAGGGGATAACTCTAAGAGCCTAACCACTAGGCTACCGACGCCACCTTGATCGTTCGGAGTTATTGACATCATTCTAAAGTTTGTTCATTTGTCCTTGCTTTAGATATGATATAGAACCCATCCCCCCCCCCCTTCCCCAAACCTATCTTGAATAAAAGTCGAGATATTTTCAATTGGAGGAGACGGAGGTCGCCTGGTGTCAAAGGTACAATTAGCGACAAAATGACCGCCAAAGTTTGGTGACTTTCAAGACTGCAGTGTCCTTGGAAACTGCACATTTACTTTTTTTTGTTTTGTTCTTCTGATCTATTTTTTCCCCAGTAAAATCCAGGCAAGAACATTTTTCTAAACGAACATAATGGGTCTTGCGCTCAAAACCCAAAATTCGATTTTTAAAAATTTGTCCAACTAGCGGGAACATGTCGGTTTCTTTGATTTAATTATTTTGACCAGCACCTAATTTTATCACGACACCACACAAATCAATAAAGAAACAAAAAAGAGTAATAAGTTGTAAAAGAAAAAACCTTCTACCTAAAAAATAAAAATTAAAAAATCGATCGAAACTGCTTGACACCTAGGCAAGGCAACACATTAAAAAACCCACAACAACGACTACAACAACAACAGCAACAAAAAAAAACCAAGAAAAATTTTTAGAAAAAAACCAATATCTCTGAAGATGTTATTTATGACACGTCCCACTTTCGGTAAAATCTGAACTTCCTTTTTTAATATTTTATTTTACTTGTTCGTGATTTAAAAAACAAAACAAAAAAACACTTTTGTAATCTTTTTCGATAAACGTCCATCATACAGTTGTTCCGACTGCAAGATGAAACTTCATTGTCTGGAAATGTTGAGAAAATTACTCAGGTTCACTTTGGCAATTTTTCAAAGTCACTTCTCAACTTTCAGATTAGAGCAGCCTCTAGATAGGTAGGGAAATCTATTCCATTATGTCAGGTGGGCGGTTGGAGGGTGCTCTGGTGCGGTTTGCTCCTTCTTTCTTATCAAACATCTCTCGTCCTTATCTCTCGTGCTTCTTTTTTTGTTTGTTACTCTCTTGTAACACGTCTAATCTTCGGCATTTACATGACATTATTGTGTTGCAAGTGCCGTGAAACTCTTACTAAAGCTAAACCATCAAGTCATCTGTTGTCCAGTTCAATCCTCCTACCCCCCCCAAGAAAAAAACAAAACAAAAACAAAAACAACAACAACAAACAACAAAACAACCCCTTTCCCCCGAAAGTCATTACCTAGTTCTTTGAGCAGAAATTCAGTTCTCCTTCTTTTATTTTTCTTTAATGCTGTAGTTCTTTTTTACCGATCCATCTACACAATTTTAATAATTTAATAAGAAACAAGTCTCCAACGCTGCCTGTCAGAGCCAACCCAGTCTGAGAGGGACACAGCATCCCAGCAGAAAGACCACCGAGATACTCCGATAATATTAAAAGAAATTTTCTCCCTACTCGGGAATCGAACTCGGGTCTCCTGCGTGCGGCAGTGAAGAGCCTGCCTAACCGCTCGCTACACCACAGGCTTTGGTGCTAAGAGGCTAAACTTTTAAAATTCTTCCAGTTCACCACGACAGCACGAAACAAACCTCCAAAATCTTTGGCAACATTTGCACAAGCCGTCAATACATCCTCACGTCGCGCGTCCAATCATCTCTTCCCTTTAATATCTTATCTCAGTTCCCCCTCCCTTTCCACCCCTTCCTCCTCCTCTCTCTTCTTCTCTTCCCACTTCTCCTGTCTTCCCACTCACCACCCCCACCCCCTCCCTTCCTCTTCTTTTCCTTTCTCTTCTCTTCTCCTCTTCTTTTATTATCCCAGTCCCCATTTTCTTCTCCTCCTCCTACTACTCCTCTTACCTTCGTCCCCTTCTCCTCCTCCCCTTCCTTTTTCTTCATTTTAAGAGGAGGGTGCGTGTTTGTGTGTATGTGTGTTTGTGTGCATGTGTGTTTGTGTGTGTGTATGTGTGTGTGTGTGTGTGTGTGTGT
>NW_004798640.1:102817-105630 GCF_000002075.1 Aplysia californica | reverse complement strand
TAGGGAGGGGGTTTTGCTTCACACTTGTAAAACCCACTTGTTCGCCAAACTGTCTGTCCCTCCACGACTTGAGAATAATTCAAGGGCTGGCATGTTCTCCGAGCCGCTGACCTTTCCGAAGGAAACGGAAAAATCTATTAGTCAATAATCGCCCGCGGCGGAAGTACGTCAGAGCTCTGCCATGACATATAAAAATGCGCGAACCAATCAGGAAGGAGCTGCTGACACGTAACAGATTAAAAGAAACCCCATCAGCAAAAACCAAAAAACACAAAACAAAAAAAACAAAAACAAAACAACAACAATAAATAAAATGAAAACAAAACAAAACGCCCACCGAGTTCACAACATCCTCATAATCCAGTTTTAAAAAACCAAACAACTTGCAGTCCTTAGAGGCCAGCCAGCAGCTTAGACATTGATAAAAACCTTTAAAATAATTAATTTATTTATTGTATTTTTCAAGGAATTAATTAGTGATTTGAACATCTGAGAAGACTGCCACAATACACTCTAGCAGTGAAAGCATACAGCCTGGTGTAAGACGGAAACAGAATAAGGGGGCAGGCCAAGGAAAAGGTGTTCTTCAGTAGAGCTGGGCGAAGAATCGATTCCGGAACCGGTTCCCAAAATTAATACTACGGAAGAAAAGTTCCCGACTTCATTTTACGAAAACCAACGGTTACCAGTAATTTTAATCATTTAAATCCTCCTCTTCTTTTCGAATTTATTTTTGAAAAACACAAAACCAGTTGATGCTTCGTTGTGTTCCGAAATCAAGGTCATCCTAATTCCTGAAGATGTTCGGAGCCAATTAGGTAAACACTGAAAGAAGTCATATCATTAGAAAGTAAGTAATTGGGTTCGGAGACGATTCCTACGATTCCTAGCCTTCAATAATCGGGAACCTCGCCGCCCAGCACTAGTGTTCAGAGAAACATTTCGATACCTCAGAATTACAAAGTTCCACCTGCTCAGTGCCTAGTTTTGAGAAATCGGACGTCAAAATTTAAGAGTTTCACAATATGTCAAGCTTTTCCTAATGCATGCAATTCTTGGAATAATATCTTGATAACCACTCGGGATATTTTTTTCGATTTTTCGAGAGCAGACAAAGCATTTAGTTTCTTACCTCATTTTCTTAGTAACTCAAAACAGCCAAATAATGTCAGATAGAACTTTGTAATTCTGAGGTAGCGATAAGTCAAGAAGAACATAACCATGCAGCAGGCGATACAACAAACAAGAGAAAGACGTCGCTCCTCCCCTCGACACCGTAAGGTATTACACAAAGGTCGAAAAAAAAAGTACAAAGTAAACATTTCCAGAGAATATTACACAGTTCGTGAACCTTCTTTCCTTGTGATGGCCAAATACGTCAAAATACAGGACGAGACTTTTTTTTTTAGAGTAATAGTTTCACGGCACTTGCAATACAATAATGTCATAAAAGTGCCGAAGATTAGATGTGTTACAAGAGAGTAACAAACACAAAAAGAAGGAGGACAGATTAGGACGATAGATGTTTGATTGGAAAGAAGGAGCAAACCACACCAGAGCACCCGCCAACCATCCACCATGACGAGAAAGGTCACCAGCTCTCATTACCAAAAAAAAAATCTATAATAGTTTGTAGGGTGGTGTTCTGGTGTGGTCTACTCCTTCTTTCATATCAAACATCTATCGTCCTTGTCTCCTCCTCCTCTTCTTCGTACGCCACTTTCTAGTTACACCAGCCTCTCATCTTCGGCACTTATATGACCTGATTGTATAGCAAGAGCCAAAGCGGGTGGTTGGAGGGTGCCACTACTTCTTTACTTTGTGTCTGCTTGTCTTGCCCTTTTCCCCAGCATTGAAGGACCATTATTGTGCAGATGTGCTTTTCTTTACTAAAAAACAACAACACCCCCCCCCCTAAAAACAACAACCAATACACAACAAGCAAAAAGCAAAACGAAAAGCAAACGAGGACAAGTGGCTGGAGGGTGCCACTGTAGGTTCTACTTCTTTACTTTCCCTCCGTTGTTTCTGTCTGTCTGTCTGTCTTACTTTCCCCCCAGCAATTTATGTATGTGTGCTTCTCTTTGCTCAACAACAGCGGCAAGTGCCGATAAGAACTATTATGAACTTAAACAGAAAAATCGTATGAAGAGCACACGGGAAAAAAAAGACAGCCACAAACTGAAAATTGTGAGGGTTTCAATTTTAAAAGCTTCCACACTCATAACTTTAGATTTGTTTGACTGGTGGTTTATTGTCATGTTTGTTGAATGTGAGATCTACCAACAATAATCAACAAACAGTTGAACAGAAATGTACACAGTTATGAGTCAAAAAGGGTTCAAAATTGATACCGTCATGATTTTCAGTTTGTGACTACGACTATCCCCCCCCCCTCCCACCCCCTGCTCTTCATATTGTGTAAGCCATCGTATCTTGAATAGACAGAGATCACGTGGAATGCTCTATAACAAAGGTCAACAAAACCTTCAAAATACGAAACACAACATGTACTTTCTAGCTTTTTTGAGAGGCGTGATGACAAAATAAAACAGTTATTCCTCGGATTTTCGCCCTTTGGACACAGATTGATGCATAAACTTAATATGCTGGGTTTGAAAAATGTATTATATTACTAAAAGATAATAGGTATGTTTAACTCAAGAAAATGGCATCCGTTTAAAATCTGCAAATTTGATGTGTCTATTTTCGGCCGACATCCCCGTTCGTGGGTTGCCAGAAGTAACTCACTTTGTCAACAAACCATACAGTTCTTTGTTTTTGCTTGCCTTTTTATAGGAGAGGGGGGGGGG
>NW_004798640.1:98637-99790 GCF_000002075.1 Aplysia californica | reverse complement strand
GCCAAAATGAAGAAAAGAAAGGAAGAGAAAAGAAACAAGAACGAAAAATTGAAAGGAAGATAAAAAGAAAGGATGAAAAGGGAAGAGAGAGAATGAAACAGAGAAAATGAAAAGAAAAGAAAAGAGAAAGATAAAAGGTAAGAAATAAAAACGGGAGAAGTAGGGGAGAAAGGAACAAGAAGGAGAGAAAAAAAAAAAAGGAAACCAGAACGAAAGAACAGAAGGAAGAATGAAAAAAAGAAATAAAAGAGAAAGGGAGAAAAAGGAAAGGAGAAAATGAAAGAAAAAAAAAAGAACAGAAAAAGAAAGACTGAAAGAAAGAAGGAAACAAAGAAAGACAGATAGACAGACAGACAGAGAGAAAGAAAGAAATATAGAATGAAAAAAAAAAGAAAGGGAAAAAGACAGAAAAATAAAAAGTGGGAAAGCGGTGAGAAAGACAGAAAGAAAGACAGAAAGAAAGACAGAAAGAAAGACAGAAAGAAAGAAAGAAAGAAGGAAAATAGTCAGAAAGAAGGAAAGGGAATAGGGTGAAAGAAAGAAAAAAAATGAGAAAGAAAGAGAAAGAGAGAAAAAAGGAGAAAGAAAGAACAAAAGAAGGAAAAAATAATAGGGAGAACGTAAGAAAAAAAGAAAAACAAAAAGAAAAGTAAAATGTGGGAGGGCGGTGAGCTTGTTCACAAAACAAACAAGACATTTGGACGTTGACCTGTCTGCGACATCCTTGTCTCACCGTCTGGTCTTTAGGGAGAGAAAGACCGAAAGAAAGGAAGAAAGAAAGGAACAAATGAAGAAAAAGAAAAGGGAAAATATGGAAAGGCTAAAAGAAAGGAGAAGAAAAAGAAAAAATTGAAAAAAAAGACACAAAAGAAGGGAAAGAAATAGGAATAGAGAAAATGAAAAAGAAAAAGAAAAGAATAAGAAAGGCAAAAAGGAAGAAAGACGAAGAAAGAAAGAAAGAAAGATAGAAAGAAAAAAAAGAATAAAAGAAAGAAAATAGGGAGAAAGAAAGAAAGACAGAAAGTAAGAAAAAGGGGAAAGAAAAAAAAAAGAAAAGTAAAAAGTGGGAGAGCCGCGAGCTTGTTCACAAAACAAACAAGGCATATGGACGTTGACCTGTCTGCGACATCCTTGTCTCACCGTCTGGTCTTTG
>NW_004798640.1:91960-95205 GCF_000002075.1 Aplysia californica | reverse complement strand
AAATCCCCAATAACACACGATGTCCCACAGCAAATATGGGCACTCTAGGCCTTGTAATAGCCAAAATAGACCTCAGGTGCCCCACCAGCCCTTAACCGCCATACCACAGAGGCTATTTTGCCAATCAGCAATCAATCAAAAGTTTTAAGAAGTAATGGAAACGATGCTATTTGTCTTGACATTATTAACCGCTACCTAAAAAATATGGTGAAATGGTATAGGTATAATGACGCTATCAACACTATTCATAGCTATTTAAGAGGCGGGACCTCCGAGTTTAACGTCCATCCCCGAAAGGACCGTCGCTACCTCAGAATTACAAAGTTCTATCTGCTCAGTACCTAGTTTTGAGAAATTTGACATTAAAAATGTTAAGCTTCCCAACTTCACAACATGTCATGCTTCTTCAAACACAATTCTTTGAATATCTTGATAACAAGTCCGAGTTAGATACAGCAGATCGAACATTTGAGCTTTTTTTTTTTTTGCTTTTTTTTCCTCATGGCATTAATGACTCGAAAGGGCAAAAAATGTCAGATACTCACAAAACTTTGTAATTCTGAGGTAGCCAATTGTTCGTACTCGCGATGGCAAAGGGGAAATGTTTAACATAACGCTACCTTAGAACCACAAAGTTGTATCTGACATTTTTCCCTGTTTTGAGTTACAAAGACAATGAGGTCAGAAACCAAAATAAATGTTCTATCTGCTCTATCAAAATAGGAAGATTATTCGGAGTCGTCATCAAGATATTCAAAGAATTGCATTCGAAAAAGTTTGACATGATGTGAAAATAGAAATCATTTTCCGTCAAATTTATCAAAATTAGGCACTGAGGAGATAAAACTTTGTAATTCTGAGGCAGCGAAAATTCAGAACAGGTGGAAAGGGGGTTGGGGTTGGGGGTGGGGGGGGGCTTAAGGAGAAAAATAATCGAGCAGCAAATCATTAAAACAATAAGATTTTGAACAAATAAATACTTCGGCGCACCATCTGGGCACTGGAATGGAAGAGTGTGCGCAGAACGTGGAAAAGGGGGGGGGGGTGCAAAATAGGAAAGAGCGTACGCTACGCACAAAGAACAGCTCGGAAATGGACACAAAACGGAGAACGAACACGCTACGAAGCCCTATGTAATATTATACAAAAAAACCCCACAAAAAAACCCACACCAAGCAAACCCAGGAACATCAACAACAACAACAACAACAACAACAACAACAACAACAACAACGGCAACACCCAACCCATTAACTCTGTAGCTCAATTACGCAGGGTTTCCTATTTCCCTTCCCCTCTTTTTGTCACGGCTCGGAAGTTCCGTGAAGTGGGTGTCGACCCGAAGAACATCCCAGAATCCATTGCGTGAAGCGGAACAGACGACGACGGACCGCCTGCACAATCTGACCCCTGGGTCGGTGGAAAGTCGTACCAAGCCCACTACAATGATGCTGGTATTCGACACGTACATATATACCTTAACTCTTAGCATACAGCACGCCTGTTTTAGCTAGCATACGCTCACGTACATGCCTCAACTCTTAGCATACAGCACACCCGTTTAACTAGCATACGACACGTACATACCTTAACTCTTAGCATACAACATGCCAGTCTGGCTAGCTCGTAGCACCGCTTGGCTGTTGACAGTCATAACGATAATCCTAAATCCCAGAAAACCCGTCTATCTATAACAATAATCCTAAATCCCAGAAAATCCATCTCGTCTAGACAATTATTCTAAATTACAGAAAATCCATCTCATCTAGACAATCATTCTAAATCACAGAAAACCCATCTTATCAATAACTATCATCCTAAATCCCAGAAAACTTACAACTCACCAAGAGAAATAATCATAGACTCCAGAAAATCCATCTCTTCCATAATAATAATAATCTCAAATGCCAGATAATCCATCTTATCTATAATGAAACTGCACATTTATTCTCTCTGTAGCTTTCTTTTCTACTTATTTTTATATCAGTTTCGCGCAAAAAAGTTTCATAGGAGGGTTATAGATCTCTAGGGACGTTTTCCGATGCTAAAAAATAAGATGATAAAATTAAATGTGGGAGGAGGTTGTTGACGGGTGCTCTGGTGTGGTTTGCTCCTTCTTTCCAATTAAACACAATCAATTAACATATCGTCCTGATCTCTCCTCGTTCTTTTTTGTGCATGTTACTCTCTTGTAACAGCTCTAATGTTCGACACTTATGTGACTTTCCTGAGCTGCAAGTGCCGTAAAACTCTTACTAAGACGAAAGACAGATGCAGCAAAGTTTTGTGTATACTAAGAGTTAATATAATATACCTAAATCGCACCTGGGTGGAGGGACGAAGAAGCTGTTTCTCTATGAAGTAATATTATGTTGACACGATAATGGCCATTTTCCGATTTGGGGAAGGTGCGAGACAGCCAGAGAAAGAGGGAAAAAAGAAGAAGGATAGACTGTCACAGTAATAGATGGAGAGAAGCAAAAGAAGGAAAGAAAGAAAAGAAGCAGGATGGACTGAGAGAAGCAACTGCGGGAAAGAAAAGAAACAGGATGGAACAAAGAGAAGCAACAGAGGGAAAGGAAAGAAGCAGGATGGAACAAAGAGAAGCAACAGAGGGAAAGGAAAGAAGCAGGCTTGACAGAGAGTAGATACAGAGGAAAAGAGAGAAAAGACGCAAAATGGACAGAGAGAAGCAACAGAGGGAACGAAAGAAAAGAAGCAAAATGGACAGAGAGAAGCAACAGAGGGAACGAAAGAAAAGAAGCAGGACGTACCTGGGGCAAACTCAATCCACTACTTTTGAGAGTGGAATAAAACAGCATGTCTTGAGTTATTTTGGTATGAGTTTTACAGCCCTTGCAAAACAATAAGGTCTTATAAATGCCAGGGATTAGAGGTGTTACATGATAGTGAAAACACAAAAAGGAGAACAGTGAGGGATGATAGATGTTTGATAGTGAAGAAGGAGAAAACCACAACAGAGCACCCGCCAACAACCCATAACAACATGACTTTCCAAGAGTTATGAAAATAGATCAACAGGTGAAGTTGAGAATCGAACCAAATAAGGACAGGATCATCGACGCCTCCAGACAGATAGAAGCAGACAGACGAACGGATAGATGAAAGAAAGAGAAAGACAGAAAGATTGTGTGTCCGTGTACGCGTGCGTGTACATGTGTGTGTGTGTGTGTGTGTGTGTGAGTGTGTGTGTGTGTGTGTGTGTGTGTGTGTGTGTGTGTGTT
>NW_004798640.1:89392-90967 GCF_000002075.1 Aplysia californica | reverse complement strand
TAGTAGTAGTAGTAGTAGTAGTAGTAGTAGTAGTAGTAGTAGTAGTAGTAGTAAATGTTGGTGGTTTTTTTTTTTTAATAGTAGAGGGTTTTACGGCGCTCGCAACTGCATAAGGTCATATGAGCGCCAAGGGGTGTCAGCAGAGAATTATTTACAGGGAATCCGACTTAGACTGCTTACCTCTCTAGCTTCAACAGCACAAGGTCTGCTTCGACTATGAAGGCACCTCAAAATAACAGGTCACAAGGGAGTGACAAACATACAAAAGAAGTAGAGGGAAATGACAATAGTAAGGATCGGGAAAGAAAAAGCAGCAGTTCCCTGTTGTAGATCAGGCACAGTTATGAGCGTGACATGAGTCAGCCCATTTACAATATTCTACTATGCTTGAACGAGGTATGTCCCCCCTTTGGGAATGGCCTAAAGACACTTCAGTCAGTGGCACTGCCCCCGGGGGGGGGGGGGAATTGATGGTTGATGGTGTAACAGTAGTCATAGTAGGAGGAGGAGGAGGGGGAGGAGGAAGAATAGGGAGAGGAGGAGATCATTAAAGAAGCGAGCTACTTTGTGCCTGATTGACTGAGGAAAGAAGAAAATTATCGACAAAGAACAATTCCCGAGAGTAACATTGATCTGGCTCACATACACACGCGCGCGCGCACACACACAAATACACACACACGCACACACTCATAAATTAATACAAACACACTTCAGAGACGTATTCCACACACAAACACACACACACACATAAACTCATACAGACATACTTTTGAGTTGAATTCCACTCTCTCACACACACACACACACACACACACACACACACACACACACACGCACACACACGCACACACACGAACGCACGCACGCGCACGCACACACACACACATACATACATACATACATACATACATACACAAATACACACACAAATACAAAGTCACAAACACACACACATACACTCTCACACAAATTTCACACACGCACACACACACGCAAACTCATACAAACACACTTCAGAGACATATTCCACATAAACACACACACAAACACACACACACACGCACGCACGTACACACACACATACACACACACATACACACACACACACACACACACAAATGCACAAACACACTTATACACACACGTAAACGCACACACATACGTCTTTGGGTCGGGTGCCTTAGTGCAAAGTGTCACCCTGTGCCTAGGTAAATACCGAGGACTACTTTGTCATCCGCAGGACCACACCCATTTCTACAAAGCTTTCACGTTCGTCCTGTATTCTCGACTCGCCTTTGTTTTGTTTTGTTTTTGCTTGTTTGGCTTATTAAAAAATATTTCCGACCTCAATCAAATAAAGAGGTGGGGTTCGCAAACTAATTATGTGGATTCAGGGGCTCGTCATTTTTTGGGGCGTATAGGGTAGTTATTAGTGCAAGATATCGACTTCGAGATTTGCTCATTTGTCTAGCTTTTGAAAAAAAAACCCAACAACCTAATCTGTCTTGAATAAAAGTCGAGATCATTTGCGATTGAAGAGGCAGGGGGAGGGAAAGGTGGAGAGAAGGGGTC
>NW_004798640.1:85872-87890 GCF_000002075.1 Aplysia californica | reverse complement strand
TCTCTCTCTCTCTCTCTCTCTCTCTTGCGTTGCAGCAATGGCGTCTGTTGTTCTTGCTGCTCCTAGCCATGTTGTCATCTTGTCCAGTATCTTTTCCCTCCCTCTGCCTCTGCCTCTGCCTCTCTTTCCATCAAACTTGTCTGCTGTTACAATATTCTCCAATGCTTTTTCTCTTGTACCACCACCATAAAAAATATTTTTGGCTACCTATTTAGATCTAGAGCCATCTTGTTGGCTCACCACAACTGATTTTTTTCCGGACCATGAGGGTTTACAATTATCCAGATTCTCCTGTTTCCACCGCTAGACATAATTTACTCCCAACTAGCCAAGGTTGTCACAGGCAGCAGGCACAATCGAAGCAGCCCGCCTCCAAATGAATAAATATTGTGTTGACGAACTCTGGTGTCGCCGACCGTGGTGGAAGTACTCTTAAATTTCCTTTCTTTTTTTAAAAACAAGAGTTAGAATAGCTTTACTCGTATAAACCCATGGCGCCGTTCCGTTAGATACGAACGTTTAAGTTTTAGAGTTTCTGTAAAAAAACAACAACAACAACAACCCAACAACAACAACAAATAAACAACAGGCAAAACAAATCAAAACCAAAAACCATACAATTGCAACAAACAGGAAACACAGAGAGTGTTCGGGGTCGCTATAAGGTTTGACACCGACAGAGTTTTCACAGAGTACAACACTAATGTCCTTTCCATCAATCAAGGACGCTAAAAAGAAACAAAACTACATGGAAAAATCCTGGAAAAAAACCCAGCGACGCCCGCCTTGAAATGAATGATTGACCCTGTCCGTACGCCCTGGGGTCATTTTGTACCCTCGGGGTTGTATTCTTCACATTTTAGAATACTTCTAGTACGAAAATCTCTTTGGAACTTTCAGTATTTCTGAAGAAATCATTTTGACAGACTGCTATGCAAAGCGAACGGATCAGATTAACGAGTAAATTTCCTCTTTGGAAAGTGGTGGCACGTCGTATTAATACGATAGTAAAACACGACGTACGGATAGGGTTAAAATACACTTTACTGTCAGAACAGACTCTCTATAGAATCGTCTGAGTTTGTTTGTTTGTTTGTTTGTTTGTTTGGTAAATTCACCCGAAGTTCAACTTAACCCTTGGGACATGTGACAAAGAAGAAGAGGTGCAGGGATCCGACAAAAACATCAACTTAATGACCGAAGACCAACTCTGGCGAGTTCAATGCAAGTGGAGTCGACTGGGAGGACGGACGAACGGATGGGTGGATGGATGGGTGGATGGATGGATGGATGGATTGATGGATGGATGGATGAATGGATGGATTGATGGATGGATGGATGGATGAATGGATGGATGGATGGATGGATGGATGGATGAAGGGATGGAGGATGGATGGATGGATGAATGAATGGATGGATGGATGGAGGGATGGATGGATGGATGGATGAAGAACTCCATTTGTGTTGAGCTAGCTTGAGTTGGTCTTCGGTTATTAGGTTGATCTTTTTGTCGAGACTCAGGACCTCTTCTTATATTATACACACACACACACACACACACACACACACACACACACACACACACACATATATATATTATATAAAGCTGATCATCATCAATGCCTTTCACCCCTGACAGGGTATAGGCCACATACAAGCTGTGTGTGTGTGTGTGGGTGTGTGTGTGTACACGTGGTGAAACACCAAACCAATGTGCCAGGATCTGGACAATAAAGATGTATCTTATCATATATATCTTATCTTACATCTCAAGCAGAGAATCGAATGAGCTCCTTTGCCTCCTGAGATATATATTCTAAGCATTTGTCATCGTCTGCAAGTGCTTAATCTATCAAGCGACACTCGCCTAATGATTCCTGTTGTTTAAAAATGGGGTGAATCCAAAATCTGCGGTACTTTGTAGTTGACTCTTGTCATCCTCATCCGGTGCCTTGTCGACTGGCGTGGGAGATCATGCACCTTTACCCCCCTCTCTCTCTCTCTCTCTCTCTCTCTCT
>NW_004798640.1:83271-85543 GCF_000002075.1 Aplysia californica | reverse complement strand
CCGCCCCACCCACACACACACACAATTTCTGTGTGGGTTTACTGAAAAACGTTGATCAAAGGCACACACAAAATACATTAACTAATTTGCAGTTTCTAAGGACACTTTGGAAGTCACTAGGCTTTCCCCCACCCCTTTACTCGCAAATATCTCGCATTCTATTCAAGATAGATAGGCAATATTTTTGAAAAATCAAAAGCAAGACAATTAATGAAGAGCATGTTTTAAGATGGTACCAAAATCTCAATGAATGTGCCTTGAGATTGACGACGAGCGTCTGATTCCACCGCGTCGTGACAAATGTAGCCGAAGTTATCCACAGCTTTACAACTGGAGGTTCGCCTGTGTTCATTTCCATTATTGATGTTCTTTGACATTCTCGCAGGAGGGCGAAGAAACCCAATCGAAATGGATGCACGGGAGAGTGGGAGGACGGATGGAGAGAAGAGAACGAGATGAAGGATGGATGGATGGATGGATGGGTGGATGGGTGAATGGTTGGGTGAATGGATGGATGGATGGGCAGACGGGTAGGGAGAAGAATGAGCGGATGTACGGGAAAGTGGGCGGACGGATGGAGAGAAGGCAAGACTGGGTGGATGAATGAATGGGCGGACAAATGGGGGGAAGGCGCCACTGAGTGGACGAATAAATGGATGGGCGGACGGGTGGGCGGTTGGGTGAATGAGTGGGTGAGTGGGCAGATGGAGAGAAGAATGAGTGGGTGGATGGATGGGTAGATGGATGGACGGGCGGACATATGGGGAGAAGAATGAGTGGATGGATGGATGGATGGATGGATGGATGGACGAATGGATGGATTTTTTTTATAGTAGAGGGTTTTACGGCGCTCGCAACTGCATAAGGTCATATGAGCGCCAAGGGGTGGGTGTCAACAGAAGTCTTTACATGGAATCACACTTAAAGACTGCTCACCTCTCTAGCTTCAACAGCACAAGGTCTGCTTCGACTATCAAGGCACCCCAAAATAGCAGGTCACAAGGGAGTGACAAACATGCAAAAGAAGTAGAGGAAAATGACAATAGTAAGGATTAGGAAAGAAAAAGCAGTAGTTCTCTGTTGTAGATCAGGCACAGTTATGAGCGTGGCATGAATCAACCCATTTATAATTCTACTATGCTGAACGAGATATGTCCCCCCTTTGGGAATGGCATAAAAACACTTCAGTCAGTGGCACTGCCCCGGGGGTAAATGGATGGATGGATGGATGGGCGGACAGATGGGGAGAGGAATGAGTGGATGAACGGATAGATGGATGGTTGCGCGGGTGGGTGAATGGACGGAGGGAAGGCACGACTGAGTGGACGAATGGACGGCGAAAATCCACGATCAACTCCATTAAAAAAACTTCCGACATGTGTTATAATGGGTATTCGAACCGATCCAGTGCGCATCGCAGTCAATCATAATATCATGCAGACAGCGACAGGGACTATTATTATAGCCTCAGGGTTGGTGAAAAAAAAGGACGTGGGTAATGGTGTGGGTTGAGGGCGGCGGGAACATACAGACAAAAGACTGTAATAATCTGCCATTATAAAGCCTCTATTCTAATGGCCATGGCGCCTCCCTTCTCTCTTGGCTCCGCCTGCCATTTTCAATATTTTTATTGAGACTATTATCTATGTTTTGTTTGTCTGTTTGTTTGTTTGAGGAAAGAAAAGCACAAAGAGACACAATAACGGCCATTTAGTGCTGAGAGAGAGAAAGACAGACGGACCGAAACAGCACGGGGAGAGGTAGGTCCTACCAGTGGCGCCCTCCAACCACCCGTACTTTTATTTGTGTTCTGTTTAGATTTAGTAAGAGTTTTACGGCACTTACAACACAATAAAGTCATATAAGAGCCGAAGAATAGACGTTTTAAAAAAGAGGTTTTTTTAAGCTTTAGTACATGTAGAGGTTTTACGGCGCTCGCAACTGCATAAGGTCATATGAGTGCGAGAAGATTAGAGGTGTTACAAGAGAGTAACAAACATAAAAAAGAAGGGGAGATAAGGACGATAGATGTTTGATAGGAAAGAAAGAGCAAACAACATCAGAGCACCCACCAACCACCCATATTTATGTTCTTGTTTCTAGGATCACCATACAGAGAGCGGTCGTTCAACCACACAGTACGTACTTAAGTCGTCATAGTAGACTGGCTTTTTTGGATAGAGAGAGAGGGGGGAGGTGGAGAGAGAGAGAGAGAGAGAGAGAGAGAGAGAGAGATAGAGAGAGAGAGAGAGAGAGAGAGAGAGAGAGAGGA
>NW_004798640.1:80398-81928 GCF_000002075.1 Aplysia californica | reverse complement strand
GAATGGAAATTGCCAATAACAAACAGAGAAAACAAGAAGAGAAATCAGGAAGTGAAACCATAGACTGTTCCAACAGTCAGAAAGCCATAAGAAATAAACCAAGATTGTGATCAGACATAACAAAGAATTTAGAAAATAATTATAATAGAGTGGCTCTACATACGGTAATCAAATGGCAAACGAGGAAGGCCTTACAGGAAGCAATATCTTTAGCCTACGTCTACAATCTGCCAGCTCATGCTTTCTTTCCCCCACGAAGTTTGTTATCTTTCTGACTTTTTATAAAGCTAAAATTTGCCTCCAAGATAAATCGTACCTGCAATGTGATGAAATTATGTACACAGAAAAGTTCCCACCCTCCTCGCTTCGCAGTAGTCAACAAACCTTCACGATTTCCGGATATTTTTAGACCATGCGTAACCTCTCAGCGGAGAGGACACGAGAAAACCAGTGATGATGGAAGAGGAGCCGAAGTCGAGTAGCAGGTCGCAGTTCTAAAATCCGAGAGACTGACTGTTCCCGAAGAAACACACGATCGACTACAGCACCTTTCTAAAATAATATCCCACGGTGTTTAAAGTCTTGTATCCTGGTCGCGACCTCCTCATACAAACACACACAGGCGCACACACACACAAAAGGGGCCGACCGACCGACCGACCGACCGCTAGCGTGTTGGCATTACGAGCTCCACCCAGTCGGCATGGCGGGGCGCCAAGTAACCACAACAGTCAATCAACATCTTCCACTGACTATAGCGACCAAGCCGGTGAAACGTGCGCGCGCGCGCTCGTAACTGACGGATCCACACATACACACACGCGCGCACACACACATGCACGCAGACAAACACACGCGTGTACACGACATGCAGGAGATTCAACCTGCTTCTCTCCCCAGAGAAAAACTTATATATCAAATCGGATTTTCATTTTTATTCTCCTGACTGAGAAGGAAACTTAAGCAGCAACACAGTTCGTGTTATGACTGAATAAATAATCGATTCTTCTGAGACCTGCTCGCTCTGTGACTAGACTTGTAGCCTATCTAGATCCAGAAGATCTATAACCCGCCTCCTGCTGTGTCTCGTTTTCATTCATTGATACGGTAACGGGATCGTCCTGCATGCGTGCAACACACTAGATCTACTCTGTGGCTCGACAACAACGAATCCGCCGCAATCCGTCTCCACCGAGGCGACACACTTGTTGACAAAGTCTCGACGAACCAGAACACACTTGATTACACAATCTGGGACAATTTCAGCACTCACCTCAAACAAGAGAAAGGCAAAAGAGCCCTCGCCACTTGCCCTCGTCCACTGCCAGCGGGTCACAATCCCTCACAGGAGATCAAAGCTCCGCCATTGATGTTTATTTTTGGTCGTATGCTAATGATGTGCCTCGGTTTGTTTGCGTACATCGTCTGCTAGCTAGTAGCCCCCACTGCCTGGTTGCGCGCGTCTGCTGCATGTGAAGTGAAGAGGGAGGGCAGAGTGGGGGGAGGGAGGGAGGGAGGAGACGAGGGGAG
>NW_004798640.1:75294-77794 GCF_000002075.1 Aplysia californica | reverse complement strand
AGAGAGAGAGAGAGAGAGAGAGAGAGAGAGAGAGAGAGAGAGAGAGAGAGAGAGAGAGAGAGAGAGAGAGAGAGAGAGAGAGAGAGAGAGAGAGAGTGGTGTGTGTGTGGCTTGCTCTTTCTTTCTTACCAAACATTCTTATGTCTTCTCTTTTTTTTCTTTGTATGTCACTCTTTAATAACACCTCTAATCTTTCGCACCTATTTTTCCATCAACTTTTCCCTGACGTAGGGGAGCGATGGTTGACGGGAGCTCTGGGGGGTTTCCTTCTTCTTTCCTATCAAACATCCATCGTCCTTATCTGCCTTCCTACTTTTGTGTGTGTGTGTTTGTTCTTCTCTTGCAAAACCTCTGCTCTTCGGAACTGATATATTATATGACCTTATTGTGTTGCAAGTGTAGTAAAACTCTCACAAAAATAAAGCAAAATAGAATAAGATGAAATAAAATAACATAAAAGGTAACAAGAAAACTTAGGTGAATAATATTTATATAGATATATAACAATTTTTTTCTCGCAGAGGCCCGACATGTTTTTTCCCCCTTTAATTTTAATCTCAGTAGCGCCAGTTCGAGGCGACAACTAGACCATAGATTAAATAAGCTTATAGAGGATTTCAAATCTCATTTCGTCTGCCATAACTTTGTGATGGTCGTCTGAAAGAAAAGCTGATGTCTCTCAGAATTAATTTGTTTCTCTATGCCGACTACGAGAATAAAAAACAAAACAAAAACACACAATTTTTAAAAAAATTGTTAAGTGCAAGCGCATTAAATCACCCCACCTCCTTGTACAAAAGTCAAAGGCATCGAACGTGACTCTGATCGTTTTGGAACACGAAAGACAGATTTTGAAAGAATTAGGACTGAAAGTAAAAATGTTTAATACATATGTAATTTTTTTACGCACAGAGAGACACAAAGTGAGTGAGAGAGAGAGAGAGAGAGAGAGAGAGAGAGAGAGAGAGAGAGAGAGAGAGAGGGGGGCGGCGAGGGGGAAGAGAGAGAGAGAGAGAGAGACAGACAGACAGACAGACAGACAGACAGACAGACAGACAGACAGACAGACAGACAGACAGACAGACAGACAGAACGAGTCCTGGCACAAGTAGGGTCCACTCCTATTCTCTCACCCGGTGATTTGTCTTTGGCAAATAAATATCTATAGGAGGAGGCTAACCCAATCAGAGATCGTTCAATATCGCAACAGTAACGATAGATGTTAGGTAGAAAAAAAACAGTAGCAAACCACACCAGAGCACCCGCCAACCACCCACTGGAGATTTGTTTGTTTGTTTGGATAAAGAGAGGCACATCTACACAATTATGGTCATTTAGTGCTGAGAACACGAAAGACAGATTTTGAAAGAATTAGGACAAAGTAAAAATGTTTAAAATGTAATTTTCCTCCTACAGACAGAGAGACACAGAAAGAGAGAGAGAGAGAGAGAAAAAAAAAAAGAGAGAGAGAGAGAGAGAGAGAGAGAGAGAGAGAGAGAGAGAGAGAGAGACAGAAATACTGACAGACAGACAGAGAAGAATATATTTAATGTAAGAAGAGGGATACAGCATCCCAGAAGATACTGATACTCGATACGGATTTTAAAAAATGTTTTTTTCCTCAGGTCAGAATTTTACGGCGCTAGCAACACACAATACATTGTAATTAGGTCATACACGTGCCGAAGAACAGGTGTTACAACGGGCTCTCGAGGTCAAGAGGTCACGGTGTTCGCCTCTATTTCAATAATAGATCTATATTACATGTAATAGGCCCCTGGTTCGAAATATGACAACGACGGGAAATCGTCTTCTCTAAAATTATCTCCTTTCGCCTCCTTCCTGCTCTCTAGCTCCAACATGTTCTGTGGTCTGCTCTCATCTCCACTGTCTGCCCCCTCCTCTGCAGCATTTCTACTGCTACCCTATGGCTCCATTTTACCATTTTACTGCCGTCTTTCATTTTCAGCCACACACCGTTTTTAGGGTAAATAAGATCCCACACCTAGCCTTCTTGGATAAGGGTGTGTCCAAGTTGCGCACGTAAAAGATCCCTTGGTGATCCTAAAATCGATAAGAGTAGGCTCCCCCGCCACCCGGTCAAAATTCAAAATCCCTACCAATACTACCAAACTTTAAATGTTTAATGTGTCCCGCGCGCTCATGTGACCTTATGAAGTTGCGAGCGCCATAAAACACTTATCAAAATAAAGCAGATGTGTCACAAAAAAGCACAAAACACACAAAAAAAGGAGAGAAAAAATAAGGATGAAAGATGTTTGACCGGAAATGAGCAAACCACAGCAGAGCACCCGCCATCAACCAAAGTGTTTAACGGCATTTGCAGCACAATAAGGTCACATAAGAGCCAAATATAGAGGAGGTGCAAGAAGGTAACAGTAACATACACACATACAGAGAGAGAGAGAGAGAGAGAGAGAGAGAGAGAGGGGGGGGAGAGAGAGGGAGAGAGAGAGAGAGAGAGAGAGAGAGAGGGAGA